>NW_025946698.1:47022-114057 GCF_000764305.2 Hyalella azteca | reverse complement strand
GGCCAAGACCTAGTGTTTTTGCAGTATTTCGACACGCAAATGTATGACGTCACCATTTCAACCATCAACGAACGCATGGAACTAAAACAAAGCTTAATATAAAGGAAAAACTAGAGAGGTGACGGAATTACCCATGATGTCGGAATATACCGCGTTTACCCTAATATATGAACCTTCAAAATTAGAATTCCATCCAGGCGAGCGTTTTTCCACCCTTCTTGAGCTTATCTTTTGAGCTTTGATCCTTGCCCTTGGGCTTCATGTTCGTTGCCGTTGGGAGGTGGTCTGATAGGAGGCTAGGAGTCTTAGTAGGAGACGGCCCTCATTTCGAGAGGAATCCATCCTCAGAGGCTCGGTGTCTTGTTGGGTTGGGAGATGTTGTTCTTAAGATGCTGATGGGAGTTGGTATTTTTGTTGAGATTACTTTACATAAATTGTCAGTACTCAGTAACACTTATCGCACTGATTATAGAACCGGCAGGTTTTATCACTGCGGAGCTCACACGTCCGCTCACCACAAACTCACAAATCACAATCCCTCTGTCGTCACTCGTCCCTAGCTTCAACAACTCTCTCCAAGTGCGCTTCATCACAATCATCACATGTGGTCCAAGAAAAATGCGGATAGGAAATCGCAAGGTTTTTTGGAAATCACGGAATATTGCTGCAATTTTATTTATTACTCGAAAGCCATGGTTGAACTAGTAGATATATATAGTTCAAGTGTTCAACCATGCTCGAAAGCCAAATAAGCATGACATCAAAATGAAGTTACACAAGATGTTAAATTGCAAATCAGGCTGTTCAAGATTTGCACATGATTGTCGAGGTAAAAAGTCCTCTAATACCCGAGTTGACATCTATGAAAAATTGTGACCGGTTGTATGCATTACTATTTTAAATTTGACGATGAAATTTCATGGAAAACTTTATCTATCACAGACCTAAAAAATTTTACAAATTCCCCTTACAAACCTTCACATGGAAATCATGGAAAACTTTATCTATCACAGGCCTAAAAAATTTTACAAATTTACCTTACAAACCTTCTCTCCTATCCAATTACAATCAAGTAATGGGTGCTATAACAAAGCTCCAGCACCCAACAATGATAAATGAAAAAGCTGTCGAAATAGTAGTAAGAAATTAAACATAATTCGCTCAGGGCAATGTGCGTTTAATGCTTATAAATCATGGAAAAATCTAATGACAGATAAATAAAACAAAGGCATTCATTTTTTCCTTAATAAAATTGGAAATAGTGGATGTGTTAATGCCTATGGGTTTGAATTTTAGTTCACAATAGTTCGTTTAAGGCATTAGCGACAATGAATATTCCTTATTAGATCTATTTTACGGAGTGAAAATTTCTGTATAAGCTCATTCGATAGTCCATAACGCTAAAAATTTGTATCGAGGGAAAAAATAATAAAGAAAAATCGGCTTAGTTTATCTAAAGGCCTCAAACGTTTTCTACAATATTCGCAGTTCAACAGTTTTATGAAGAAATAGGTGGTCAGCCTAGCATTGCTTGAGATAGTTCATTCATTAAATTTTAGCACTATAAATCACTGGACAACGTCTCAACTACTTGGAGCGCGCCCTGGGCTGCCCTGCTGTTCAGGAAGAAAGGCCGTTGTAAGACAGCCAACTACAAGCTCATCATTCTCTTTGTCCGGCTTGCGCCACAAGCTCCTGGTGTATGTCGTCATATCAGAAATCCATGCCTTTGCATCTTTATCGAAACCGTATCCGATGCGATGCACATCACGGCTTTCAGAAGCAGAGATACTGTGAAACCCAGTTAATCCTGCGGGTGGAAGACCTCACGTGGGAGTCGACAGTAGTTGTTCATAGTCATGATACTGAAAAATTGAAAGGAAACGTGAAATATATAGAAAACGACATAAATAAGCCTTTTGATAAATCTATAATCTATATCATCCATCAATTTACGTGCTACAACATTGAGAGGCATTTCATTCGATTAATCAAAAGAATATCTATCGGCTCTAGAAGCCCATTTTCGATTTTTTGATTTATTTTTTGTTTTGTACGACTTTTTCCAATATTTCCTCCCTCTTTAGTTTTTTCTATATGTAATCCTAACCATGTAAAAAGCAGAAACAAATTCTAGAGTCGCCAGATATGGTATTTTGGAATCGAATATGTATTCCAATGCTGCAGGTTGAAAATCATAGGAGTAGATAGGAAAAAAGATTTATTGTTCAGGAAAACAAAATAGTTACATAATTAATTGAAAAAAGAGGAAATTTCTAAAAAAAATTTCTTGATACTAATGCCCCAGCTTTCCCAAATTACTCATATTGAGGGTACCAAAACTCGCCTTTAGACTTATTCTTGTCCAGTTTCATGCGAATAATAGGCTAAAAATCTGATTTTTCTAATATATTTATTAATATACAATGGTCATTTTATAAAAGTTCAAAACGGTCTTACGCAGAAGTCTTGCATGCAAATCCGCGCAATTTGCTATGTTGAATGAGCCTCGTTCGCAGCTTCAAATTGAGTTCAAAAACAGACATAGCAAGTGACGCGAATAATGATCAATAAATTCAAATTTTCAAATTAATCTTTTTACATATTGTTAAAAATGTTCAATTTATAGAATATTGAAATTTATTTACGCAAACACAAGAGCCCCTTCTGCATGCTGTTTGCAGCCTTAAGGCCCGTTCACACTAGGGGCAACACACGAGAATCAAGTGCCTCAAAGCGCATGCAGAGGCGCTCTGCAGCCACGCCTCATGCAACACAAGCGCGGCGCTTAGTAGATAGCTATTAAAGAATTGATATCACTTGTATGCTTAAATCGCAAATTAACTAAGAATTTAAATTAAATTAAAAATTTAAATCAAATTAAAAATCTAAATTAATTAAATAAATTCAATTCGTTCTATGGTTTCAATGTATTAATTTGTGACTTCTGATTTGTGATTCTACATTCTACGAACTGACGATGAAGCTGGTCTCTGAAACGTTTTCTATAAAGATATGAATTTATGTGGACTATTCTTTGCTTTTAAATTCTTGGTTAGTAGATAGCTGTCTGTGGTCTAGTAGTAGTAAGGTTGATTGAGTACGCTGGTCCGGCACGCCAAATGTCGACTAACACCTAATTGATCTTAATAGAGAACACGAATGCCAATGGAATGTTCGGTCAAAGGAGTACAAAAATCGAAATGCAAATGATGTAAGTTATTTTTACATGACGTGTTTAGTTTATGTGATTTTAGTAACTCCTGACAATTTATGCATAACCGTTTCGCGATTTCAAAGGATGATATAATATCGGTACGAATATTGAAACTTTTTATTTAAGAATAGACTATTTTTTATAAACTGTATCTTTTTGAATGTGCTAGTTCTCTAATTATGATGCCTATGATAAATTCTCGTTTACAACTGGCATACGGCGAAGAATGATGGACCACAACACACCCGAGAACAATGGCCCACAGCTCAAATTCGGTTACTTCCATCCTCATTGACGTCTAGGTGGCAACTAGTGTTCAAAGCGCGCCGTCTCAAACTACCGAGTACAAAAGTAGTGTGAACGGTTGTGCGCGGTGAGGCACTGCAGCAAACGACTCAAAGCGCATGTCGTTGCCACTAGTGTAAATGGGCCTTTAAGACGAACTTTTTTCGCAGTTATAAAAAGAGCGCAAAACCAGCTTACTTAACGCGTATAGCAATCTATAAATACAATCATACTCGAATAAATCTTTGTACATATTGTAAGAAATGTTAATTTATATAATTTTGAAAATGCTTAGCGTAAAAACTAGAGCACGCACATGTATGCGGTTTGCTGCGTTAGACGGGACTTTTCCTCAGCTACAAAATTAGCCCAAGAATCGGAAATCAAAATCATTCGACTTGTTTACCAAACGCTATTTTCCCAATAAGTTACCACTTTTGTAAAAAAAATATCAGAGGAAGAGATAACCCGTTGTCAACTGTTTATATTTATAGATATTTAGCACTCTATGTGCCCGTTTCTCTGAAATAGTATTATTCGTACCTACCAGCCCTTTTTAAGACATTTCTAGAAATGTTGGAAACTTGTACTTATCTCACACAATGGTCATGGTCATCTTTTTCTAAGATGAGTCGTAGACAAGATATATAATTAATCAGGGTGGCACTAAATCGCGCCCCAGACAGCATTCATGGTATTAATTATGGTTCATGTAAGTGCACGTAGTGAGGCAAAGAAAGGGAATGGATGAAAAATGGCTAAAAAGGTTTTAAAAAGTTTTATCGACGCTCACTCTGATCGAAGAAGGGTTAGGATCGAGGGGGCATAGGTTTTCAATACAGGGGGTGGCTGAGTACCGGGAATTTATGATTACATAAAAATTAATCATGACTCAGTTAATCATGTATGATTATTTATTTAAGCATATATTCAACCTACATAATATAGAATCTGTCGGTATTTTTCTGAAGAAATAAAATAACAATAATTTTCATAAAGTATGTAAATTATTTACGGCGACTAAAGCAGTATCAATAAGAATAACATCACTAAGATTTCTAAATAAATAATAATAATCAATAAATTTCAGATATGTTTTACTAATTTTCTAATAAAATAAAAGGTATAATTTGAGGTCATATATGCGTTCAATACTTTATGGTTGCAATAACACCACCCATCAACTAGCGTATTCAGTAACCTATGGTGCAGACTCGGCCGTAATATTAATACAAAGAAGGAAAATTGTCCATTAAGAATTATAAGTACAAAAATTCATCGCGGCTGAGATGCCAAATATCCAAGTTGAATATTTATTTTCCTCTGATGATATTTCGGCAACTTGGGCCTCAGAGGCGTGTGTTAGTTAGTTAGTTTAGTGACCCTATGATTACTAGCGCTTTCAGAGGTGTGTGTGACGACCATTGATTTCACTGCATAAACTTTACAACGAAAATTGCCCACAATAACCGTTCCGTTGGCAGCATTAACCTGTTAACGGAAATTGCCCACACTAACCGTTCCGTTGGCCGCATTAACTTTACAAAGGAGATTGCCCACAATAACCGTTAGCTTGATCACATAAATCTAACAGCGGAAATTGCCTAAAATAATTTCTAACTGTCTCAACCGTTCTAACGCTCCTCAACACCTTGACGCAGCTCAAGGTGTTCAGCATCAGTGCCCAGCACCGTCGCTATAGAAGGTAGAATCGGCGCTGAATGGAGAGAAGGCGGCGCATCAGCGTGACCTTGGACTACGACGTCCTAAACTCATCATAAGGAGAGTTAAGTAAGGTTTTTTCATTAATACACGTGTTTGATGCCAAGACGAATAGGTGAAATTCGGCCCCTGGAGTACGTAAGACGTTGACTCCAAGAAAGTATTAATTTGCTTGACCATTGTGTTTCAATATACAATAATGTTTTTTGTATGATAATTGCATTGGTCCCATCATAAGAAAATTTTAACATAAATCCAAAAATTTTACAAATCTCTCTGCAAACGCTATAATAAAGAACCTATTTGTAAAAAATGTATATACAGTATACTTTTTTGTGAATGAGTTTTGCTCCGGCGGCCGCAGCCCCCAGACGAGACCATTCCACTCCCCCGGTTGGTGGTCTGCATTGCAACTATCTGTCTAACAGGCGATCAGAGATAAAGAAGGTTGCCACGATTTGCTGGTACAAGGTGATGCAGAAGAAAGAAAACGTCCTCTAGCTATCAAATATTTTCCACAACTATGAAAATTTCTCGACATTGATGAAAATTTCTACTTTTCGCTGCCTTTAAACCGACACCTATTAATTGAGGCAGTGACATGAACTAATAACGGCTACATGGTTGTCAAATAAATCGTCTGAAGACACTTATTCAAAAGATGCTTAATGATTCTCATATTGAGAATATCGCTATATTATGTCTTACGTAACAAAGGTTATCTGCAGTGAAGATAGGATAACATGCACATCGTAAGCCGGCGCGAGGACGCTGTGGTAACCGCCAGGTGCGCTGCCGCCGCAGATACTGCGCATGCGTCAGTAATACATGTACCGTACCGCGATAATGTTGATCAACACACAGAAAGATTATTGGCAAAATGTCTTACTGTAATTCGTATAGTAAGATGATATCATGACGATGTCAAATGAGCTCAAAGGTCCTTGCTTGCACTGCTTGCATTGATAATGATACTCAATCTGATAGTACGTTATCCGACTGGCAAAAGTTCTCACTGCACTTCCAAGCAAGATGATATAACGATGATGCCAAATGATCCCTAAGTTCCTTGCTTGCGTTAATTGCATTGATAATGATACTCAGCCTGATAGTACAGTACGAAAGCTGGCAGGAAGTTTCAGTACAATTTTCTGCAAGATGACATAACGATGGTGCCAAATGAGCTCAAGGTTCCTTGCCTACACTACCGGGCTGTGTTTATGCTGAATATTACGCAACATGGCTGCTGAATGGACAACAGACCATTTTCCATTGTATGTCCATTGCAAGGCTGTCATGGCATTTAGCACCACATACTTAGGATGAGCATTTCATGATATCTTGTGGTCTGTTACATCCACTGCGTGGTAATTTTAATAATACTGCATGATGTTGAAGCGCACAATATGCTCATTAATAGGAAAGCACGTTATTTACCTGCATCACATGCTCATTGAGTTGATAATATGCCATTTGTCTGCGCACCATATTCGTTAAGAGGAAAGAATGTTATTTATTATATTATATAATAACTAATATTTTATTTACCTAGGCTACATGCTCATTAAGTTGTAAGCATGAAATTTACAAGCCTCGATATGTTGCTTATGTAGAAAAAACTTTGGCGCCATATGTGCTTATAAAGGTGCTTGTACACGGGGATATACTGGGTATTCATACCTAGCGCGAGGTCAAAAAATGCATGGCGAGAAAATATTTTTCATCGTTGTATTTTCATCATCTTGCAACCGAAAATTTGTCTTGGCAATCGAGCTCATGTCTTGACTCTTGCGACGACTTGCGAGGCAGCGAGTTGCGTAGGCAGGCAGTGTAGCTGCAGACGTGAGAGAGTGATATATTATCGGGCTTTGTGTGTCTCGTGGTCAGTTGCGATTCCCAGGATCCTGAACTGATATTTTTTCGCCCTTCAAAAGATTAATTTCCATCATTTGTATAGTCTTATATTGGTTTACTAAACCTTTTTTCCACGTTAAGAAAATCTTGCATCGGTTTGATAATGAAACCGTATTTACTGTGTTTAATATTGCCGGTTCATGACATGATTACTTGATTAGCAAGCCATGATGTCAGAATAATCATATAATGTGTCGTTGTATAATATGCCGACTTGCTAAAGAAGGGAAAGAAGACGCACCCAAACTTTTCATGTTTATGTTGTTTAAGCATGTAAATGGCCAGCCAAAGCTATGAATGTTGCCACGTGTGCTTAACGACTGTTCAGCGCGGATTATAGAACACTTAATCACGGCTTGTGACATTGTCTGTCCAAGGAAATGAAGGGATGTAGGTAAATGCTGGGATGCTGAAATATACAGCATTGCTCTAACCTAGGCTTCTCATTATTTAAGGAAATTCATTTTTGATTTGCTTGGAGGCTAACAGTCTATCCTCTTGAAGTAGAGATAATTTCACATCAACACTTTAAATTTTACGCGCTTCAACGACAAATTTATTTCATTTGATTATTTCGATATACGTGTTACGTTAAGTTACATCGTAAACGGCTGATTACAGCAGCAATTAAAATATGTTTATCTGACATATGTCATAAACTGCTCTGATTCATGCAAACGCTTCACCGTTCTTGCGACCTCAATACATAGGAAACTTTCTTGGTACGTGGATGTGGCATTTCTTTACATGACTGCTGAAAATGGCATTATCACAGCAGTGTTCTACCATTGTCGCCGCCTCTCAGGATAAAAGGGCAACACTAGGCTAAGCCGGCCGCGCCACGGCAGATCAGGCATCGCGCGCAGCCTAACCTCGTCAGACACGTCACTTGTAGGCTGCAGCGGATGCCTCCTAGCGTTCCCTATCCCTAATCCCTTAACATCGGCAATTTTTTACTCAGACTAGATAATGTGAGAAAAATTTGAACGCGTGCAACTTATCTTGAAAACTTAGTACCTGATTTTAGACGAATTTTGAAAGTCATATAGGCAAACGTATTATTGTTAGCAGTAATGCATATCGTTTTTGTTTGTTTCAGTGAGAAATATATTATATATAGGCTATGAGTTTGGCCGAGAAAATTGTTTAATCTAAGATGCTTGCAAATTTCCTACTTTCTAAGTATAATTGAAAAATGTTCTATTCACCACGATGAAACTGAACTAAATTTTCAAACTTGATACTTCTTTGCTAAATTGGCTTATTATGAACTAATCCAACGGATTTAAATTAAATTTAAAAATTGAGATTTATGACGTTGTGTGTAAATTAATTTCATACTGACATAAATATCGACGAAAATAAGGGAGTGAACGTTTAATTTCCCTCTTTGAGTTAGAGAATAACTAAGAGAACGTCCAGTACTCACAATTTTAACGTTTTACACTTATAAAGAACGTAATCAAGTTTCGGAACTACACTATCTGTATGAGTTATGTTTGCTATAATCTATGTGATTCATGCAGAGAGCGTCAGCTGGGCAGTTGCTTCTTAGTTCGAAGGCCATAATCTGTAGCTTCTGTCCATCAGGCCACGCCGTGCAAGAATCGCCACTCCTGAAGCCCACCACCAGCGTCACCTCTGATCGCGGCTGAGTTTAAATACATGTATAAAGCCAACAGTTTGCTGTGGTGCAGTTAATTATCTGGGGGCCATACTTTCAAAATTAGCTAAGTGAACGTAAGTAGTTAAGCTCTATATTCTTTTCTGTGATTGGTGGATTTTGCTTGAAATGCCGTCAATGGTTGGCTGATGAACTTACGATCTCTTAACCATTTTTTGAAAGTATGAGCCCTGCTCATGAATTGTAGTCCTGATTTGTGCTTGTGTACGTATTGTATGATTTCCTCGTGAGACAATCCTGGCTGGCTACTTGGAAGTTCCATACTATATTAGAAGTATTTAATTACACCGAAATCTGTCGTACACTTTTATTCTGTAATTTATTTTATGTATGTATCATGCTGGTTTTTAAATAATATTTACTACTATTAAGTAAAATCTAAAGGCTTTATCTATAAATGTAGCGGTAGCGCTGTAGCGGCAAAACCTCGTAGCGCTACTTAAATATGTAGCGGGCGCTACCGCTACAATTGCTTAAATGTAGCGCCGCTGCCGCTACCGCTACTGAAAATGTAGCGGCCGCTACATGTAGGGCGCTACTGCCCACCTCTGATGATTGGCCTGTTACGGTAACAAAAAATGACAGTAAGTCAGTAACTGGCACTGAAAACTGTACAAAGCTGGGACTGTCCGCCTTCATCAGTGATATTGTCACAGTGTGGTGTATGCTGCGCTGTGTTCAAGCTGTGAAGTTGACACGTCGCTTGGGATTAGCGTGCATGGGCAGCGGTGACAAGTAAAAAAACTTTTAACCGTCTTGAAATTTTCAGTCATTTTCGTCTGGATGCTAGGAATGCTGTTCTAATTTCAAATCAATATCTATTTGTTTCACCAACAATGGAAAAAAATATTTTGAAATAATAGGAAAAAAAATTGAATATAAAGTTACTTTTCATTAGTTCAAGATTCCATCAAACAATGATCCGATATGAAACGAAAACTAATTTCAAGCTAAAAAGCAGATAACATATGTTTTCAGCATCCTTTCATGATCAGTAGATGCTTTTTACCACTGATTTGTGACCTTATTTCAATTAAATATCAACTATTTATTTGCAAATCTGTATTTTACACGCTGGTTATTGATGGCTTCTTTCTGCAAACACGTCGGAAACATTTGTGTGCGCGTATGTAGCTGACCATCGTACTTAGCCGCGTTCATCTTGACCTTGAGGCATCACCCCTATCGGGCGGTAAAATATGTATTCCACTTTCTGAGCCAATTAGCATGTCACCGTTCGGGGCAACGCACCAAGTTTAGATAATAGTGGGTCATTTTTATGCGATAATTATGGAACTTACTACCACCGTAATAATATATTGAGTGCGCTGTCCCACAACCTCCGACGTGGCTGAGTGAAGGGCAGACTATGCTCGGGCTTGCACCCTGCACGACTGGCTGACGATTACACGTGTGACATCGGCCATTGCACTTACCATTCATGAATATTTGGGTTTGTGGACGTGTAATGCATTTATGAACGGACATCGTGCCCGCGACTATTTGACTGGCTGTACGTGAAAGTTTGATCTGTGGATGTCAAACGCGTTCATGAAAAATAGAACAGTGGGCGTCGAAGTTGTTGTTTTTAGCTGTACATCCGTATAGCGTTCGACATGTTTATGTATATTAGTTTCGCGGATATTCACCACGTTCATGAATATTGAATCCGTGTTGTTAAAAAAATTCATTGACAGCAGTACCATGGATTTATTTCAATTAAATATCAACTATTTATTTGCAAATCTGTATTTTACACGCTGGTTATTGATGGCTTCTTTCTGCAAACACGTCGGAAACATTTGTGTGCGCGTATGTTAGGTATGTAGCTGACCATCGTACTTAGCCGCGTTCATCTTGACCTTGAGGCATTACCCCTATCGGGCGGTAAAATATGTATTCCACTTTCTGAGCCAATTAGCATGTCACCGTTCGGGGCAACGCACCAAGTTTAGATAATAGTGGGTCATTTTTATGCGATAATTATGGAACTTACTACCACCGTAATAATATATTGAGTGCGCTGTCCCACAACCTCCGACGTGGCTGAGTGAAGGGCAGACTATGCTCGGGCGCGGGTGTTTGCACCCTGCACGACTGGCTGACGATTACACGTGTGACATCGGCCATTGCACTTACCATTCATGAATATTTGGGTTTGTGGACGTGTAATTACCCACGGACATCGTGCCCGCGACTATTTGACTGGCTGTACGTGAAAGTTTGATCTGTGGATGTCAAACGCGTTCATGAAAAATAGAACAGTGGGCGTCGAAGTTGTTTTTAGCTGTACATCCGTATAGCGTTCAACATGTTTATGTATATTAGTTTCGCGGATATTCACCACGTTCATGAATATTGAATCCGTGTTGTTAAAAAAATTAATTGACAGTAGTACCATGGACGTCAAACGCGTTCATGAACATTCAACCCTATCGTGTTCAAAATATTCATATGAATCGCGCCTGCGGAAGTTCAGTTCATTTGAAGTTAAGGACAAACACGGACGTTTGCCACGTTCATAGGCATTAAACTAATTGAAATGTTACTCATGCTATCTTATTCCACTATCGTGAAGAGTAGTAGGTAGTTTAAATTGAATGGTAAACTTTGGTTTTACGGTTAACAAATTCACATAAAGAATTTTTAATACAAAATTAAAAATTTAGTTATGTATAAATTGAGAAATGTATAACTCATATCAGTCAAATAATTTCTAATGATTGTGCCTATGAATGAGCCCTTTAGTGACGTCAACATGTGTTGGCACACAAGGTGCAACAAGAGACGATTGTTCAAAGAACGTGTCTAGCTGAGCAAACTCCTGTAGTGTTGAGAAACTGTTGCGATTATTTGAAAATCGTCAAACCTCTTTTGCTTGTGCGATTCTGTCAATTCAGCATCCGTTTCGTTTACGAAATCACGGCATTGTGGTAGGTTTTGACGTTATGTCAGGCACGTTTCGTCGAAGAGATGACTTCAAATCTTGTTATGTTCATGAAGATGTTAATATTTTATAAAATAGAGATCGATTCATTAAATTCATACACATAATTCAGTTCAAATGATATTATTCATACATTAATTTTTCGTTCAACGCGGAAAGTTTGAAGCTCTCCGATTATTGTAATCGAGCTGTTGCGGTGTCGGTGTGGCCTGATGGCTTGGCAGTTGGTCTTGTAAATGCCGGGCGGTAGGGATATATTATTATAAGCCGCGTTCTTACTGCAGGTGGGTATTCACATCATCAAATGGTTGAAGTAGTTAGTAGTATATGTATATAATTCAATCATATGTATTAATTTCCAGAGCTGGGCAGTAGCGCGAAGCGCGCTACATGTAGCGGCCGCTACTTTTTATGATTTTCAGTAGCGGTAGCGGCGCTACATTTAAGCAATTGTAGCGGTTGCGGTAGCGCCCGCTACCTAATTAAGTAGCGATAGGAGGTTTTGCCGCTACCGCTACATTTATTGATAAAGCCTTTATATTTTACTTGAAAATATTGTTTAAAAACCAGCATGATTACCTACATATTACCTACATACTATAACATACATAAGTAAATTACAGAATAAAACTGTATGAAAGATTTTGGTGTGATGTTGTCAACCTCAGCCTGTTACTAGTGTCAACATGTTAGCTAGCCAGGCTAGCCTAGTTGTTAGCTTGTTACTTGTTAAGTTGTTACCAATTACCACTTATAGGCATTTTTCAATGTTTCAGTTTGCTCACAGTTATTTTTACACAGTTATTTTTATGTTTCACCTTCCCTACATGGATGTCTACTTTAATCTACCAATCTAAAAAATAATCCACATATGTATACAAATAAAAGACTGATTTTTTATATGTATAGGTATGTGATAATTTTTGAGATTGGTAGATTAGAGTAGACATCCCTGTAGGGAAGGTAAAACATAAAAAGTAAATAACCAACTTTTATTTAGTATTTACTGTATCTAAATTCTAACCAGTACTAGTTTGGTTAGGTTAATTGCAATAAAGTTACATTGATATGTTATGAAAATGTTTAATTATCATAAAATGTTTATGAGTAAACCCCAATAGCAGAACAATAAATATTTAGAAATTTCCAATTATTTTGGCCATTGTAGCGGTGCTACATTTTGCTGTAGCGGTAGCGCCCACTACAATTTAGTGATTGTAGCGGTAGCGCATGCCGCCTGCTACATTTAGAGCATGTAGCAGTAGCAGTAGCGGCGCTACATTTCAATGTCGCGCTGCCCAGCTCTGTTCATTTCTAAGCGTTTGCTGCTTATTCATCAGTCATCATGTTTTCAATTTAAGTGTTCAAATTTCAAACAATTCATGAGAAACAAAAATTCTAAATTTTGAGCAGTCAACTAAGTAAAGTAACTCTAGTTCTTTATCAAAATTGTCTTAAATTATCTTATTTTAAGAGGATTTTTTAAATAAAAGACTGATTTTTTATATGTATAGGTATGTGATAATTTTTGAGATTGGTAGATTAGAGTAGACATCCCTGTAGGGAAGGTAAAACATAAAAAGTAAATAACCAACTTTTATTTAGTATTTACTGTATCTAAATTCTAACCAGTACTAGTTTGGTTAGGTTAATTGCAATAAAGTTACATTGATATGTTATGAAAATGTTTAATTATCATAAAATGTTTATGAGTAAACCCCAATAGCAGAACAATAAATATTTAGAAATTTCCAATTATTTTGGCCATTGTAGCGGTGCTACATTTTGCTGTAGCGGTAGCGCCCACTACAATTTAGTGATTGTAGCGGTAGCGCATGCCGCCTGCTACATTTAGAGCATGTAGCAGTAGCAGTAGCGGCGCTACATTTCAATGTCGCGCTGCCCAGCTCTGTTCATTTCTAAGCATTTGCTGCTTATTCATCAGTCATCATGTTTTCAATTTAAGTGTTCAAATTTCAAACAATTCATGAGAAACAAAAATTCTAACTGTTGAGCAGTCAACTGAGTAAAGTAACTCTAGTTCTTTATCAAAATTGTCTTAAATTATCTTATTTTAAGAGGATTTTTTATTTTCATAGAAATCATCCAAATGATTATACAGTACACTCAATATCTCATTAGGCCTACACCAGTACTAGTAGTCAGTCTCAGTACTGGTTACAGCTGTTAGCTGGTATTGGTATATACCGTCAAACAGGGTAATAAGGAATTGGCTGGGTAAATTGGGACAGTTGTCCCACATTTCAAAGAAATGTTGTAGCAGCTAAACTAATCAAAATATTGCAATACTAAAAATAGTTGCGTAAAGTTCAACATTTTTACTATCTATGTAGGCTAGCATTAGAGCCATTAATCAAGCAAGTTAAGAATTCATACATTTAATACCTCTATAAAATCCCTGGAAAAAAGTGCGAAAAGTGGGATTTTGGAAAAGTGCCTCTGCTAAGCAGTAAGCAGCTAAGATGTAAGGTCTGTAAGAAAACAAAAATATTCACTGTATTAAAAAATTTTACTTTCATAAAAGTTGCACATAGGTGTTGGGTTGGCTTAAAAACATGATTGATTGAATTTATGAATCTCATAACTCCCCCAAAAAATGCCGGATTTTTCTGCAAGGGTAATAAGGAACACCCCCCCCCCCTCAGGTTAATAAAGGACACCACTAAAAACGCATTTACAGTAGAAACTTGGTTTGGCAAAGGCTTAAGTTGATGAAAAAATAAATTGAAAACAAATAATTTTAATTACATTTACCGTACCTTGCTTAGCAAAATTGTGCACTGAGGCACTGACAAACATAAAATAAAAAGTAATTAACCTAAAATAGGATTTATTTCTCCAAAAAATATGATGGTTGTTACTAAAATATTTCTTTCTGTTTCAGGTATGTTTATATGATTTTTTTTGTTAATGTGAATTCACTTGAAATAATTAAAATGGTGTGAATTTACAAGCTGTCCTGTAAGCTTACAGATACAGAAGAAATGCTATACAGCTGCTGATATGAAGCTCGCAGTGGACAAGGTTGTTGTAAATGGACAATGGCATGTCCATGGATACAGTAATATCACATCAATAATACCATGATGTATGGATATGGTAACGTATAAATAAAGTAAAAACAAGTAAAAATCACAGAAAATGTCATTTATTCTACATCTACATAATCTACAAAGAAAGAGGAGGACTTCAGAGTACTGTTAGTAATAGATGAGTACACTTTGCTTGCTTCAAACGTTTTAAAATTAAATTTTATTGCAAGTGTCCCAGATTACCTCATTCCCAGGGGTAATTTGGGACGCTTTAATTTGTGTCTGACACCTTACGAATAGCATATAGATTTTTTTTGGAAAAGCCAATCGATAACCCTTGCAAAGATCTTCAAAATGAGCCTAAACTTGTTTATAAAATGTTTCATAGTAAGAAGTTATTAACAAAAAACTCTCAAAACCATCCCTTATTACCCCGTTTGACGGTACCAGATTTTTAGGAAAGATTTTATTTAATTTAATGCATATTGCACTATATTCCTGTACATTTACCTAGTCTTTTCTGCCATCAATGTCACTCAGCAGCTACTGGCAGTTTGGCACTAATGTTATCAATTGCCAAAGCACTCCAGTTAAAGGCTCTCACTTTCAGTTCAATAGGAACTCTCTATTATGTAAACAGAACAAAACAACCATATCTTTATGTTCTAATTTCTATCACAGTCACAAGAGCCCTGCAGTCATTATGTGGTAATTGAACCCTAAAAATTGTAGTTCTGACTGACCTGTACCTATTAAATATTGTTCTGTTTTATGTGACATGTGACTTGGTAAGTACCATCAAAAGGGGTAATAAGGGATGGTTTTGAGCTTTTTTTTTTGATAATGTCTCACCATGAAACATTTCATAAATAAGTTAGGGCTCATTTTAAAGCTCTTTGCAAGGGCTATTGTATAGTATCTACGAAAAATTTCACATGCTATTGGCAAGGTGCCACACGCAAAGTAAAAGCCTCTTGAATTACCCCTGAGAACGGGGTAATTTAGGGGCAAGCTTCATATCAGCAGCCATATAGCATTTCTTTTGTATCTGCAAGCTTACAGGACAGCTTGTAAATTTGCGCCATTTTGATTGCTTCAAGCGAGTTCACTAAAAAAAATCATAAAAACATACCTGAAACAGAAAGGATTTTTTTAGTGACAACCATCATATTTTTTGGAGAAAGAAATAATTTTTAGGTTAATTACTTCTTATTTTATGTTGTCTGATGCACAATTTTGCTGAGCAAGTTAAATGTAATCAGAATTCTTTGTTATTAATTGATTTTTTTAAAAGGAGCCTTTGTTAACCAAGGTTCTACTGTAAATGCATTTTAGGAGTGTCCCTTATTACCCTAGTGGGGTGTCCCTTATTACCCCATCATGCCAAAATGGCCACCATTTTTCTTTGGAATGAGCTACGCAAATTCAGTTTATCACATTTTTAAGCCAACAGCTGTGTGCAACTTTTATGTAAGTAAATTTTTTTAATACGGCAAGTTTTTTTTGCTACAGACCTTAGCAGAGTTACTTTTCCAAAATCTCACTTTTGACACTTTTTTTCAGGAATTTTATAGAGGTAGTAAAAGTATGATTTCTTAACTTGCTTTATGCTACATGGATAGTAAAAATTTTGAACTTTATGCAACTATTTTTTGTATTGAAATATTTTAATTAGTAGTTTAGCTGTTACAGCATTTCTACAAAATGGTGTAGGACTGTCCCTTATTACCCCACCCATCCCTTATTACCCCATTTGATGGCATTTCATGAAGAAGAAACTTGTGTATTTGAAATTTTCTGCATACATACCTATACATTTATCACTGCATTGAGTAGAAACTCTTATGAGTAGCATTGTGTAGCTGGCTAGGGAAGTTTGCTTCTACCTTGCTGTTAAAAATGATATTGAAAAAAGTTCTGATAGTGAATAATATGAAATAATCATGCTGAAGTGATCCTAATTTTGACATGCTTTATTTGAAATACCACTTAAATATTAATGCATTTCTTCTTTCCAATGAAATGAATGAATAGAATGTAACTTTTAGTTTTTGCTCTCAGCTTTACAAAAGTCACTACTATATAACCAACAAATGTAACAATATATTCTAAAAATTTCAATTAAAATGGATTATGTATGTTTATTTGTAATTTCAAATTAACTCATTTATCTCAAAATTCTTGACATTTTGAGAATATTTTATTCTATAATTGGCTGCTGAGTCTTTAAAGTAATATAGGATGATTGCAAGAACTGTGAAAGTGTTGGTGGTACTGCTGCTGGTATGTGGGCTACATGAGACTCGAGCATACACAACTGGATTGCACCCACACTTGGCTCACTCAGTTGGAAACAAGGCTGTGGACCCTGCCCTTGCCTTTCTGTAAGTGCTATTTAATTTTAATGAAAATAGGTATGTAATCAAATATAGGACTATGTAAACAACTGTAGGAACAGAGGACAATGATAACAATAATATATCCTTGTGATGGCATTCAATAGGTTTGAAACAAGTTTCACTGTAACTTTAATCAATTTCATAGTAAACTTGTCCAAAGTTTGCACTGAAGCCTCTACTTCCAAAAGTCTATGAATAATTTCCTATAGGAGCTGAGAGGTTGAAGAGAATTGGTCTGGATTCTAAAATTCTCCTTTTAACACAGACCATTTCCCCTTGTTCTTTCTACCAAATTCCTTTTTCAGTCCATTTTTCCATGAAAGTTTGCTTTAACTTATTTTGCAGTCATGAGCTTGTTCCTAGCAAAAATTGTGCAAATAAATTCAGCTTGAACTCCCAAGTCCAGACCAGATGTGAGGATACTAGCTTATTTTTTATGTATGTTTCTTCAGTCTGTTTCAAAATTTTAATAGCTTTGCTACTGATATTCAGGATGTTTTCTTTGTAGTGTTGATATTGTGCTGTCTGTGCACTGTGCAGGGCATGTGCTGTTCACATGCATACACTGTGCTGTGTATGTGCTGTTCATAGTGTGTGCTGTGTGTTTTCACAGTTCTGGATGGTCTTGAATGCTCTACAATGTCTCTCTTTGGTGGCATCGTGAGTGTGTTCTGCTGTGCCGTGTGTGCTCTGCTGTGCAGTGTTTGCTCTGCTGTACAGTGAATGTAGTGTGTACTCTGCTGTGCAGCGTTCTGCTGCACTGTGTACTCTGTTACAGCATTACTCTGCTATGGCATTACTCTGTGCTCTGCTATACAGCATTATTTTTTGCTTCAGCTCTGCTGTGTCTGTTCTTCTGTGCAGTGTATAGGTACTGCATCAACTTTGCTTTGCATTGTTTGCAGTGTCTGCTCTGTTTTGTATTGCTCTGTTTTGTATTGCTTGCATTGTCTGCTCTGCCTTGCAGTGTACAACAGTTTTCATCCAGTGGAACTACACTGACAGTTCAAGAGCTGCAGTGGCTAGTGCAGTGCTATACAGCAGAGCTACACTGCCCTCCTGACTCTGCAGTCAACCACTGCAGCACAGACAGCAACTCTACGCTTATTTGCCATGCCTTCCAAAGAGTCAGTTTGCCCTGTGATCAATTGATTTAAAAACCATTATCTTTATGTATTAAAGAATTGCTCTTTTCAAATTTTGTCCTAATAGCATAAAAATGAGTATTTATCATCAAATTTCAATTCATCTCATGAGATTAATATTTCTGTTTAAAAACGAATGTGTTACAAGAAAGTGTCATAATTCTTTCATTAATATGGCAATGTTGATCATTCAAAGTTGCTTTTAAATTATTTTTGGGAAGACATCTGTGAACTCAACAATGTCTAGGAGACCGAGGGAGTTTTAACGAACCTTTGCTCATTGTAGCACCTCCTAATAATCCTCATTGCATCTTTACCTATTAAGATTATTATTATTTTACAAAGCAGTTATTGCAGCGTCTGGTTCGAACGAACTTCAAGGGCACGTTACCATAAGTATAATATCGAGCGAAAAATAGATATGCGAAAGGCATAGAACGGATAAAAATTACTAAGCACTTGTTTCTTAGGCTCTTCGAAATAGATCTGTCTGTAGGCGTCGACGAAACACCTGCAACGAAGGAGCCGATGTTGCGAAAACCGGCCGACTGTTCCATTTTCTGGCGACGGCGACCGGAACGCTCTGTCGACGACGGTAGATAGACGTGTAGATGGAACGACGATGTCCGCTGTTGACGAAAACAGTTGTCTCGCAGAAAGCAGATCCGACGCACGCCGCAGAAATTCCGTGAGATAAGGATGTGCCAGACCGTGCTGGCTTCGGCTGCTGCATGCGCAGCCAGTGAAGACCGCTCTACATTGACGTCACGTGGTCAATTTTCGTTCTTTGCACAAAAGTCGCGCAGCAACGTTCATGACGGATTGCAGTTTATTCAGTGTCGTGTTCGGAAGTCCATAGAGTTTGGCATTACCACAGTCCAATCTGGTCAGAACGAGCGCCACCGTGAGGGCCTTGAGGACCGGCCTCGAGAGACAGCAACTGACGTTTATGCGCATTCGAGGCAGAGCGCCAAAACAAGCGGTGGTGACTTGGGCAATGTGATTGTTCATAGAAAGTTCCGAACCCAGCAAAACGCTCAGGTTACGAACCGAAGACGCAGGCATGACGAACTCGTTGCCCACGCGAACAAGGTTGGCCAGAAGCCGATGTTAGTGCCGAGCAGTCGCAAGTCAAATCAAGTCGATTTTGGATGCATTGAGCTGGTGCCTGTTGGAGCGCATCCCGTCTGAGATGGCTTCCATGCAGGAAGACATCCGGTCCTGCAACGCAGCAGCGTCAGCCGGCACACAGTAACAATAAATTTGGGTGTCGTCGGTGAACATATGCGGATTCAAACCATGTGAAAGATTATGTCCAACACGTCGACAGTATATACCAGGCAAAGGATCGGGTCGAGAACTGATCCCTGTGATACGCCGCAAGTGACCAACGATGGCGTAGAAGAAATGTTCCCGCGTCGAAAGCATTGGAATATTTTCTTGCGATAGGACTCGATCCACCGCAGCACTTTGCCGCGGTCGAATGATACGTCAAGTCGACGCAATAAAGTGGCGTGGTCGACCGTGTCAAAAGCGACCGACAGGTCAAGTGCCGCAATTTTGCCGCGGTCTTATGAGCAGGCGACCCTAGCACATGGCAGCTGAAAGGTTGTGGGTGATACGCCGATGTCGAGAATGGTAAGGTGTACGCTCCTGCTGGCGGCAGTATAGCTACTCCACCGTAATTCGTCACCAGGATGTCGGGTTGCATGCGGTGCCGCGCGCGCTCGACTACCTGGAGTCTTTCAGCGCGAAGACGCGCGAGCAAACCGAGTCAGCGTCGTGCCGGGTCACGGTCAGGAAGACGACATCTAGTAAGCTCGAGCTAATGATATGAAGAAACTCGTCAATCTTGTTATTCGGCGAACGGATGTTGAGGCAGCGGAAAGATAACCGGCGACACGGCTGCCCACAGTGGCGATAAACACGAACGCTAAGCAGGTTCTGAGGCCCACGGGTCGACAACGGTCGATGCTCAGCAGCAGCATCGATGCGCAGCATCGGCCTATTGCCACTGATGATTAATACGCCGTTGTCGCGCACTGCTCGATTGGTGGCAGCATCACGCATATTTTGGCCGACACGGCATCCACGATAAGACATGCGAGGCGTGTGGGACGGCACGACGAGTAAATCTACTCTCTCACAGACGAATGAATCAAGGGCTGCAGCAGCTGACCGCAGGCCGAGCAGTCGCTTCGCTGCACGTCTACAGTCAGCTCAAAACTGAATAGAGAGAACGCCAAAACGAATACTCACAATATATTCCTCCCAGTCAAAAACACACTTCTACGTAGTTTGTGTCAAGCAAGCTACGTGAGTAGCAAGAAAAATCGGGACGAAGACTGAGCCTGGCGACACGCCTGCTCCAGCTACCTTCAGATTCAAACCAAGATGGCTGATCTGGCCAAGATGGCAGATCAAGCCAAGATGGCCGAACAAACCAAGATGACCGATCGGTATCGGAATAGTAACGTCGCCCACAGTAAGATTTAAGGTAGAGTCGGATGGTCTACATTCAGCTCGAAGCTGAATATAGCGAACGCCAAAATGAAAACCACAATATAGTCTCCGGTCAAAAACACGCTTACATCCACGTAGCTTGCGTCAAGCAAGCTACGTGAGCAGCCCGAAAAAAAATCTAGATCAAAATGGAGCCAGGTGACGTACGTTTACTCCGACCACCTTCAGATTCAAACCAAGATTGCCAAATTATCCGAGATGGCCGATCGGTTTCGGAACAGTACCGAAGCGGTCGTCACAGTCAGAGTTAAAGGCACAGCATTAAAAGTCAGAAGATCGTCAAAGTGTAGTCCTCCATGTCAGAAGAACTTGCTCATGAAGAATCGCGATGTAATTTTAAACACGAGGGCGTCATGGTGTAAATCGCTACAATAAGGCAGAAATATTGTTATCCCTGATGTCAACATTGTGATAACATTAACCTCTGACGTACCTGTGCAGTGTTTGACTGAATCTGAGCTCGACCAGCTGTATGAGGACGCACTGCGCACCTCTAGCAACACCACCGTATCCCACAAGGCGGCCGTTGACTCATCTGTTGCGGTTGACGGAGCTGAGCTTGATGGTGGGCTGCTGGCGGTTGTGCTCGCCCAGACTCGTCAGTGCCGCAAAGGACGAGCTGCTGGTTATGCGGATGCAGACGAGTCGTCATACGTGGTGACGGCGAGCGGTAATGAGTCGTTTACCACCGACTTCCCGGGGAGGAAGAAACCCTCACAGGCTGAGAGTGAGTGATCATTAATTATGATCCACATTATTGCCTCAGGATTTCGCGAATATGACTCGTTGAAGCATTTCTACAATTCAAAATGTTTGCTATGGTTTAAAACTATTAAAAAAAACTGAAAATTTATACGTTTTAAACTTTTTAAAGTACAAATAAATGATCTAGAAAAATGTCAACATTTATCTAAAAAATATTTTTTTTTTGCCCCCAACCGTGGAGAAACTTCGACTATGAATAACAAATTTATTTTAATCAACATAAGTGACTTTCTTTATGCGATTCGTTTTTACTTGACAAATGAGCCTATGAGTAAATATATCATTTTCAATACATATAACCTACATAGGTGATCATTTGTCGTTATGAGAGTTGACATGAGCAAGCTTTGTGCAGTCTGGTGCTGGGGTCTGCTGTTCGTGACGCTGATCTCAGGCTGCTCCCTGGTGGGGGTGTCGGTGCTGCCCTTCATGGCGCGCCAAATCTACCAGCAGATGATGACGTCACTCATAGGTCTCGCCGTGGGCTCTCTGGCCGCCAGCGCCGCCTTCCACCTCCTGCCGCAGGTGCTGCGTGCCATCAGGGCTCTGCCATGTTTATATATAAATATGTATTTCTTTCTCTAATTTGTTATGCAATTTCATTTAATGATTTCACGATTTCTTTGCTCGGCTTAAATTCCGACTGCAGGCAAATGTTCTATAAATAATTTTTACTTGTTTTAATTATTTCGGTAGTGTATTTTTAGTATGACATAAGGTCCTGGAGGATGGCGTTTGATTAGATTCTTAGTAATTAGTTATCTTCGTACAGTTTAAGGATTTTTAATAAACAAATTGTGTACTTAGTTTAGGGATTTGTGTTCTTTGTTCTAATTGTGTAGTTAGTCTTGATACGATATCCAGTTGAGTAAAATTTGGCTTGAGAGAGTGCTAGAAGATTTGTTCAAAAATGTTATAATGTAAACTGTGCAGGCAGTTAAGATATAACATTCTTTCAGGCGTTTAAACCACTAGCATTCTTGCAGGTACTAAACAACTGCCATTTGTGCAGACGTCTGATTCATAACATTTGTGTAGACGTCTGATTCATAACATTTGTGCAGACGTCTGATTCATAACATTTGTGCAGTCTGCATGGGTTGAGTGCTGCTGCATAGGGTGAGTGCAGCTGCATGGAGTGAGTGCTGCTGCATGGGGTGAGTGCTGCTGCATGGAGTGAGTGCTACTGCATGGGGTGAGTGCTGCTGCATGGGGTGAGTTGAGAATTATTGTGCGTCTAAACCTTAATAGTAATGTTGGGGGGTCAACGTTTAAATTTATTATTGTTGGTTTGGTTGAATTGATATACTTGAATATTTATTTATGTATATGTGGGTGTATCGTACGTCGTATATCACTCATTTAGTCGTCGTTTTTTGAGATTTCAGTTCTCAGATCATTCGTGGGGCAATTTTTTTCATTGTTGGGTGTGCAAAAAATGTCCCCATTCCATCCCTCACGCCACGAGCATCACTCGGTGTCGGTGGTAAATTACTGGGTCATACTAATCGCGAATATTGTCAGCACTATCAATAATGGTTAATTGAATGTAATCTTAATTGTGGTGTCGTCCGAGTCAGCGACCGAGCGGCGCTGGCGTCTGGTATGAAATGCGCCTCAATGGATGCGTCTGTCTTTTGTGTAACAGACGGTGTCACTTTTGATGGGTTTATTTGTGGTGTGGTTGACAGAACCATCGCGGCGCGGGCTCATCTGTCAACCCGTCGCCATCAGCCACTGGCTTTGTATATTGTGGCTCAGATGGTCGGCCCAGTCCCAGCCACTCCGCCAGTTACTTGCCAGCCGTCAGCCACGTGGCTGACATGTCCGCTCCTCCCTCTGAGTCAATCGGTTGCATTACTGGACAGGAAGAGGGTGGGGCTGCCTTGGCTCCCTCCGCGTCAAGTTGTTGCCTCAAGCCGAGGGCAAACCACTGCCGCTGCTGTGTGCAGCTCGGGGGGAAGCAAAGCGGCCAAGATGCCGGCTGGCGCTGCCCTGAACCGTTAATTACTCAGATACATCCACCCTGCACCATATCGCCGACCTCACTAAACGATAAATCTCAGGCGCTGCATGTTATAGATGACAGCGCCCACCCTACTGAAGCTGCCATTGATTTGAAGACATCCACTGGCAGCACAACCACTCCTGCCAGAGGCGTAGGCACAGCTGCCAGAGGTGCGGGTACGCCTGCCAGAGGCACAAGCACGCCTGCCAGAGGCACGACAACCAGTAGCCATAGCCAGGATTGCAGCGGCTGCCAGATGCTCGATCGGCAAGACGTGGATCTAATATTCGCGTCGCAGCAGCAGGCGATCAAAGCATCGTTTGGGCACGAGCAGGTACGAGGCGTTGTCACTTGAAGTAATCTAGAGTCAAGTGATGAATATGATTTTTGCCTATGGTAGATAAAGAAATTATATTGTTACTGATGTCTTCAACATGCTTCTTATTTTATTTATTAACATTAAATGTTACTTTTTTTACTCAATCGTAGACTACAATGTATACAGGTTTCGCGCGTGACTGTAATCCTGCATGATTCAAAACAGAATTTTTCGACTGAGTTTCTTTAGGTTTGTATGAAATGCGTAGTTAGTAGCGTAATATTAACCTTCGTTTGCGACTTAATGAGTAGACAACCGCTAAACGCTTTTCCAGACTTTCAGGATCTGGCATATGGCCGTCCTAGCGGCTTATTTGAACAACTTTGAACTATTATTGGAACAGAACACTTGTTTTTTGATACCTACTGAAGTTCAACAAACTAACTCTTCAAGTTATTTTTGATAGCTAAGATGATTTCTCAAGAGAAGGTTGAGCATCAATTACCTAGGTATGGATCAATCACAATACGGGGCAGCTCATCGTGACAGCTCAACTGGTGGCTGGAGGCAGCAATTCGGTGCCCACGAACGACACGTCTTCTCCTTGTGACTTCAGTAGGGCATCTGAGGCTCAGTTTCTGAATTCTGGGAATGAACGCTGACTGCATTTTGACTTCTTCTTGTAACCCTTCCTTCATGTTTAATCTACAGTAACCTCGTCTTCATGTCTTATTTACGACGGTTTCGTATTCATGCATACTTATATTTGTTCGAGTGACACGTATCGTTTGCTTCTTATACTCGCTTCCGCATTTAACTTGGTTTCTGTCGGCTATAACTTCCTTAAGTGACCTAAATGTATTCCGTTCAATGTTTTGAGGTGAATTAATCAAATGGTGTTTGTTAGCTGGTGTAAAATTGCTGTATGCAAAAAGAGTGTAACCATGTCTCGTGAAGACGCGCGCTAACAAGCAACCTCCCCTCACAGAAGCCAGCGCCAGACTGCGGTCGCGTGGACGTGCACTACGAGCCTGGCGAGTCTTCGGTGATCAAGACCGTCGCGTGGATGATCATCGTGGGCGACGGCTTCCATAACTTCCTGGACGGCGTCAGCATGGGCGCCGCCTTCTCTGTCTCCTGGACCACGGGCGTCAGCATCAGCCTCGCCGTCATGTGCGAGGAGCTGCCTCACGAGCTGGGTGAGTCTGCCTCACGAGCTGGGTGAGTCTGCCTCACGAGCTGGGTGAGTCTGCCTCACGAGCTGGGTGAGTCTGCCTCACGAGCTGGGTGAATCCGCCTCACGAGCTGGGTGAGTCTGCCTCACGAGCTGGGTGAGTCTGCCTCACGAGCTGGGTTTGTTGGGGTGATTATTCGTAACCACGCAGCTCATATGCTACCGCACTTACGCCGCCATCCGGCATGAAATGGCCTGTCTTTTGTCTTTTCTGAAACGCTTAAAAACTTACTAAAACTATACACCTGCTACTACTAATAATTACGTCGCCTCGTGCAGGCGACTTCGCGGTGCTGCTGAACGCTGGCATGTCGATGCGCCAGGCGCTCATGTACAATTTCCTGTCGGCGACGACCTGCTATGCGGGGCTCGCCTTGGGCATCCTGCTCGGGGAGATCACCAAGGACGCCTCCTTCATCTTCGCCCTCGCCGCCGGCATGTTCATCTACATCTCCTGCGTGGACATGGTGAGTGCACCTGCTGCGTGGACATGGTGAGTGTACCTGCTGCGTGGACATGGTGAGTGCACCTGCTGCGTGGACATGGTGAGTGTACCTGCTGCGTGAACATGGTGAGTGCACCTGCTGCGTGGACATGGTGAGTGCACCTGCTGCGTGGACATGGTGAGTGCACCTGCTGCGTGGACATGGTGAGTGCACCTGCTGCGTGGACATGGTGAGTGCACCTGCTGCGTGGATATGGTGAGTGCACCTACTGTGTGGATATGGTGAGTGCACCTGCTGCGTGGACATGGTGAGTGCACCTGCTGCGTGGATATGGTGAGTGCACCTGCTGCGTGGATATGGTAAGTGTAATTTCACCTAGCTGCTTTCGCGGTCTTCTGCCGTCACCCGCTACGTCACACTATGTCACTCTGACTCTGCTCTTCTCTGCTACCTTATGCTGTCACGCTCACTCCTCACCTTCGCTGAAGATGTTCCGTCGCTCCCCCTCTACGGACACCCCCCGCGGGTGCTCCTCTGTCCACCCCCCACTACAGACGTCCCCCCCCGCAGGTGCCCCCTGCCCACCCCTCACTACAGACGTTCCTCCTGCAGGTGCCCCCCTGCCCATCTCCCACTACAGATCCCCTCCCCGCAGGTGCCGGAGCTGAACGAGGTGCTGAACGCGGCGTTCGAGAAGGGCTCGATGAAGGAGGCCGCGTGGGTGATGCTCCTGCAGAACATCGGCCTCCTGTTGGGGGCGTCGCTGCTCTTCCTGCTCGCCTACTACCAGGACAGCATCATGCTGGGCTAGCGTCACTAGCATGCTGGGCTAGCGTCACTAGCATGCTGGACCAGCGAGACAAGTGTACTGGACTAGCGTGTCTGGCATGCTGGACCAGCGAGACTAGTGTACTGGACTAGCGTGTCTGGCATGCTGGACCAGCGACACTTGTTTTCACGCTCCTACAGATGCGCCGTGTGTGAATGCTTCCTACTGTTCTCACGTTCCTACAGATGCGCCGCGTGTGAATGCTTCCTACTGTTTTCACGTTCCTACAGATGCGCCGTGCAGTGTGTGCCGTTTGATTTTCGCAACAGACGTGCTGTGTTCGTGTGTTTGCTGCTGTTATTACTTTTATTAAATGAGCCATTTTATTACATGTGGACATTTTGTCTACTGATTTGAGTCGCTAAGAAATTGCTTTGTTGGTAGAAATGCTCTATTTTTTTATCGCACTAACGTTAAGAAACAAGTCATCTTGTGTGAATGACGTACCTAAGTAGTTGGCATTTGCTCGAAATTTAATTTTGTTGTTGTACTTGGTCACACAATTCTCGTTTTGATGCGGAATGTTTAGTTATTGTACATATATGACGTGTTAACGATGTCTATAGATCACGTTTAGAATCAACTTGTTCTCGCAGTCTACTACATCGAGGCTGACTGGTGAGGAAGGCAGCTAGACGAGCTCACATAACTAACTGTTGATTTGGGATTAAGTTGTGGGATAAAGGTGGTGGATTAAGATGGCCGTTTCTTCAGCTTCTTGCTAGCTTGTTGCAGGTTTTCTGAGTCGTTACTGAAATGCTGTTTAGCCATGTAATCTTGACGATATGTTTGCTGATATTAATTGCAAACTGTTGACGTAACCCACAAATTATGCTTCATCTTCTTCATATAATTAGCGAGCAAATTTTTCGAGATCTCGCATTGAAGCTTAGGGCAAAACTTGCGCTTTCAAACTATTGTTTTTTTTTTTTTCAAGATGGACTAGTTATTTTGATAATTTATTTCGTGAAGGACTAGACGGCAATTTAAGAATTATTCAGGCATTCGGGAAGGAATTGTATTTTGATTCTTGGGGTGAATGCAGTCGAGTTAGCAATAGCTAGTAATTTTGACTGTCGGCAGCTCTGACATTTGAATTAGTTGTATTCATTTGTATACTTGTGCAACAAAATGTTTACTTTTAAACTATAATTCAGGCTGTGGGACCCAAAGGTCGTGTTAACTTCTCTGTGCAACATTTTCTCGTCAGTACTCTGATTTCATCTTTTAACGCAGTATGTTGGGATAGACAAAAACTTTTGCCATCCCCCTTGCTCCTTGGATACTTAATCTTATAAAATGTAATCTAAATATTAGTGTTTGAGCGGCGATACTATATACTGTGCGTGCCCAAAAGGTTCACCTCCAACTCTACGCTCGAGAACGGTCGGTCAGTTGTTTCTTAAAGGCGCCTGCCTTGGGCTCGGCAAATTTAATTTTTTTGTATTCATGATCTAATCTAAGCTGATAATAGTGCCAGTATTCCGTGCAATAAAACTCTACCTAATTCAAAGTCTACTCAATCTTCAAAGAGGAAAAAACAGCCATCCTAACTAGAGCAGGGTTGCCAACCAGTGAACAGATCCTCCCTTCGCATCACTGAGTGACGACTGATGTTGACAATCCTGTATTTTTTGCTAAATTTCTAAACAACGCTTAGGCCAGTGTGACCACAATAACGCTGCTTCATTATCTTAGTACTAACATTATCGTGTTATTCAAGCATCAAACATGTTCACCAATAGACGCAGCTCGGGTACGCCACATATCAATTTTAGTTGACACCCGTTGCAAAGAAGGCATAGAAACCATATTCACGTAACAGCGGAGTCCTGCCTCCGTTCAGTCCTGTCGTCGCACCAGAATGGAATTCGTACGTGATGATGGGAGGGCTCTGCAATTCGTTCATAAGGCTCTACTTCGCGTCGTCCTCCGAAGTTAGCGATAAATAGGAAAAATATACTTAAGGACAACAAGAATGGCGTAACATATTTTTACGTTTGTTTCTATGACGATTTTCATCCGTTGAAATGGCTTCTCAAAGGATATTATAAAAGAGGCATCATCAACATTTATAATTATATGATACAAAATAATATTGAAGTCAACGTAAATAATAACAAAGATTGAGCAAGTTGGCCTGTAAGGTGTACAAGGTTCGCCGATCGTACTACAATTGACTTTCACGTTGGCCATACCTTCGAGCAGCTCTACCTCTCCTTAGACAAGATTAGTTCAAATAGAACTAATTTCAAGCCAACGTCCCTCTGAGCCGCTCTAAAAAATTTTCACCCTAAAATTACTCCTCCCTCTTCAATAAAATTAGGAAGGTCTCGTACAGTTGACACGAAAGACCCAGGATCAAAAAGGAAAGAAAATGAGCGAACGCAACAGAAACGAAGATACTCGTACAGCAGCTCACTCATGCACGGAAAGCTTGCTCGGTGCCTTTGGATATAAGCTTTACGGGGCGCTGAAAGACCAAAGCTGCGTAGAAAGTTGAATCCTTTAGGACTCGCGTCGGAGGCAACCCTAACGGGGATTGATAGAGAGAGAAGTGAGAGAAACCGAAGGGTTGCATACTTGCATTGGAGCGAAAAAATAGTTTACTATTTGCCTCATATAAGGTACCAGAGTTCAAAATTCGAAGCACCTTAGGGAAAAAAACAGGAATGATAGAATCATTGCCGGAATACGCCTAGACTCAAGATAACTGAGGTAGAGTTTCATGAACTGAATGGTATTTCCTAATGCTGCAAGCTACACGGTTACAAATACATTTTTCAAGAATGGATCAATGGTTCCAGATCGAAAAAACTTGACAGTAATAAAGTATGAAAAAATTCAAAGAGCAATATCGAGCAAATATCGGTAAAACATTGTTCTCAGTGAGATAATGTAGTTGTGTGCAACGGAAATAGTGGGGATGGTCCGACTATGAGGAGGTGAATATATGTATTATCAAAGTATTATATTAGAGCTTAAATTTGAGCTTTTGAATCTTATAAATGTTTGATGTGACGAGACAAGCTTGAGGCAAGCACGGAAGCCGGGACGGAATCACTGAAATTTATCTGAAGAAATACGATGAAATTTTCACTTTTCTCGTCGCTACACTTGCTGCTAGTCAACAATATCTTGGCAGGATAATCGTTGGAATTTGACATATCATATAATCTCGAGCCACAAAGCGAACAGAGGATGAGAACCGAGTTTGAACAGCACATAAAGCTAGAAAAATCCTTAGTTTACGACATTTGAGATGTTCCCTGTGAAAAGGTTGACAATTTAAGCCTAGAAACAACCGAACAGTCACTCAGCGTGCATAAAAGAAGAGACATAGCAAGGCAAATGAGCGTCACTGTAACGCGATTGAATCGCGGAATCCTGTACATATCTCGAGGAGTAGTAGTAGTAGTAGTAGTATGATAGTTTGCTAGCGCTTCAGCTATAGAGCTATTTCGCGTCGGAGGTCATAATATAACATCGCCAGCAAGGCGGAAGGTCTCAATTATTCAAGATCTCAAGTTATTCATCACCCACAAGGGGCGGAAGATCTCAATACAGAGAAGGGAAATGCAAGGAATCCTACCTACATAATAACTTAACTCCACAACTGAGACCTACAGTCAGACACCGCGAGCTCAGCGGTGGGGCGCTCAGGAACAATCCCCTAGGAGTGCGAAATCCCATAGGACTTCTGACGAGCACAGAGACACGTTAGAAGTCCCCCCTGAGGGGTATCTCGAGGACCCAGAGCACACTAAGGATTCGTTATGTACAACCTTCGTTGAATCTTACCTCGCTTGCAAAGCGACAAACATGAGTTACATCTACAAACTTGATAACTAAAACACTCGAGCAAAAAATTGATATCGCGCTTACAAGAGAACCGCTTGCCCCTTGCATGCACATTAAAAACTGATGAATTGTTGAAGACACCGCTTAAATAATGAGCAATATTGAAATCAATTGAACACATCGATTGCATTAATATTGTCAAAGCAGTCAAGAGGCAGTGAAAGAATCACATAAGTTAATGGTAGAGAAGCCTGAGACGAGCAGCAGGAGGTGACGACTGCAGCAACAGACAAGTCACGATCTAAGTTATAAATAAAAAAATAGCGGTTTCAGCGTTTATTAAGCCGTAGGCCTGTCGCCGATTCTTAACATAGCAGAACATACACAGGTTGTTGCGGTCTCGAACGCGCAACTCACTGATTCAATTCTGCTGTGCTTAACCACCCGGTCTCCTCGCCGATTCTGACCAGAAACTGGCGCACAGAGCTGGGATCGAACCCGGGCCTCTCTGCGCCAATCCTGGTACTCTGAACTTTAACCACTGGGCCACCCTATGTCTATGTTGCGCAACATAATTGAATATAATAATCAAATACAGAGAGTTATTCTAAATGATGAACACAATTTAAAAAATTCTTATTTATTCAAGTATAGTAGTATAGTATAGTATCTTCGGCATTGAAGAATAGGCCTGGATAGGCCCATCCTGGATAAATAGGAAATGAATAATTTATACAACAATGGAGATTCAAACAACAAGATTAAATTTTTACTAACTATTCAAATGCAGGATCGGGCATCTTTATGTCTGAAACTTTTTAAATCAGTCACTTCCTGAGCGTTGGGTAGGACGCACAGGGCATGAAGATCTGGCTCTACACTTTTGCCCCCCGAGATCACCTGATCTCACTTCATATGACTATTTCTTATTGGGGTTATGTTGAGGAGGCTGTTTACGCCCCGCCTCTACCAGGACAGGAAGTCTGTTTACGTCCCGCCTCTACCAGCAACTCTGTTTACGTCCCGCCTCTACCAGCAACTCTGGTTGATCTGAAGAACCGTATCACTGCTACGGTGCACTCAGTGACAGAAGATATGCTTTCTCGTGTGTGGGACGAGTTTGGCTACCGTTTAGATGTTTGCCGTGCAGCACAAGGGGGACGTGTTGAACATTTATAAATATCTAAAAAATTTTTTGAATCGTTCTCTTTCCATTGGTGGGTAAATTATTCATTTTGAAATTATATTTAAATAAATACGAATCTATTAAATTGGGTCCATCATTTAGGATAACCCTGTACAAGCAAGTCTGACTTAGAACAGTCGTAGCTGCATCATGAAGGTAGTGAAGCAAAATATAACACTCATTAAATCTACCATTGCAGTGCATTTCTAAGAAGGTAAGCGCTACATAAATTACAAAAGTACGATGTTCATAACGCGCCAGTAACTTATGTTGTCTACACGAGGTTAACTACGTACCCTGACCTCTACACTACTGAGGCGCGGCGTTTGTACAAGGCAGGTAATCGTATTTTGTCCGCGAACATCTACAGAGCTTCCAGGGGCTACAGAATATTCCAGACCTGAAACGAACAACCACATAGAATAAGCCAATTTTACTTTATTGTCTTGCCAAATCAATGGAAATGTTATCTTAAGGCTAACGAATTTAGGTAATGTACAAACTCGAGTGTACTGTTTCTTCAGAGGGCCGACGTGCGTCAGCTATGAGTAGCCTGCAGGCCTGCGTACTGTGATAAACTCGTATAAACAATCGACCACATTTCAAGATACGTTTTTGAATCACTTTAATATATATTTCAGCCGCATAATAAATATTTTAATTCGTACCTTTTTCTAGAAATTTCGATTGTCTTATTTAGAAAAAATAATAAGAATAAAAATTCGATTTTATAGAAAAATTAAACGAATATGCTGCAATTTTGGCCAAGATAGTCGATGAGGTTTTCTCGTCCTGAGTCCCGTATAGGATAAGGCCCTGAGAGATGTCCGAGAAATGCCCTGGGCTTGCAAAATTGCTGTGAAAAAAAGAGACATCTTTAATCAAGTTTAGCGAAATTCATGATAACAGAATACATTTGTTAAATTACAGCTTTGTTTATCATTAAGCCGTCAACAATATCTGCCCATTTTTTAACATTGAGCCTTCAACAATAATATTCTGTAAATTTTTAAAAATGATAACTAATTAATGAGAAGGGAATCAGCTACTTCCGAGTCTCTGTATAGCTACTTAGTTTCATTAGTTATTTCTAACATCACATTAATTCATGTTAACAAGGCTATTGTAAAGGGCACACATTGATCATATAGAGGACAGAGTACATTATCTCTGCATTGTAGATTGTAGTGACCACAACCATACAGGACAAACAGATCGTTTTATTACAATGTTTATGTTGTGTCTCTTTATCACACAACAAAAACAACCAAGTAATTTTCTTATTAAATTAATTCAAACCAAAAGTATAATCATTCAAACCAAAAGTATAAGAAGCTCAATGCACAAATCTAACCGTACATCTGTAATTCCTGCCTGGAAAGTTAATCTGTAGGATGGGAATCTAATATAATAAGCAGTACACGCCCACCTCATAACACAGCAAGAAACTCCAGCAACTCATCAAGAATTTCCTTCCTCAAATACCACATTTTAGATCAATAACCATCTACCAATCCTCTACGCAACAAATAAGAAGTTCAAAACGCCAATAGGCGTTTGTTCGCTAATAATACGACAGAATTGGCTGCAAAATAGAGCGCAGTTTTCTCGTAAAAGGACAAATTCAAGCAAGAAATAATTACACTGTTGAAGAGGGCTCTAAAATGTTGAAAAGTATAATATTGAGCCAATACAATAGACGCAACATCGTCCGAAGCGTTACATTGACGATGTAAGGAGACGTGCGCTTAAAATCTACACGACATCTGGCCTACAGGCGCCTACCAAGTACGAGTTAGCTTTCTTTGGCATCGAAGTTTGATTGATTGTACGAAGAGTATGAGTGGAATTCAAATTTTTTTATTCACAGATTATTTGTTAGCGGATTCTTCAAGATTGTAATCGATTATTATGTTCTAAAATGAGCATTATTTTTCCAGAGGAAGAGAAGGGATGATTTATTCTACACCATCATTCAAGGAGTTGATTTATGTAACGAAAACGTAGGCTACACAAAATTAGAGTATGGAATATATGCAATGGAATTCTAATAGACTGGATTCAGCCCTACAAACTCAGGAGGAGCAACAATTCTTCTCATAGTGAATTAAATACAACAGCAGCTTGGGAGGAATCTCACGGCTGGTCTGTCGCAATACTCCTGCCCATCGATATTCCTGGTCTAAGCTTGATAATATATCATCTGCATTTATTAATGCTTATTAGACGGAAGTTTATACCAAGTCTAATAATTTATTTATTTATTTTTTGGCCCGAATTGAAGCACGCACCACGAGACAGGACATAGAATTTCTTGGTGCTCGAGAGAAGAAATGATATTCGTAGTTAAAAATCTGTTAGAAAATATAATAATTCGACAACTCTGCGTTTCAAAAATGTTCGATACAAAATAATAGATATGAATAGCCAATAAAATATTCAATCCGGAGTAGCCTTGGTTTTCTGAGGGAGTTTATGGATTGAGCGCCGACCCCGCGAATAATAATGAAATACATATATTTGATATTTACAAAAGAGAAAATGAAATAAACTTATCACGCAGAACGAGTTCTACACAACAATAACATATTCATGGGGCTTTACAATTGAAAATTTTGTGCGATGTAGACGTTCAAGAAATGTAGACAACACCAGCATTAACGGATGTCACGCAGCGTAGCTAGCAAACGTTTAACATTCACCACAGTGCAGATACGAGATCAAATTATTGTGAGCGATTCACAGAGGTAAATGAATCCTGATACAGAAAGCGGGATTATCTTATTTTAGTGTAGCACAATATGCCTTCATAACCGAAGTAATTAACGTTGGTTTTTTCAAGGCGGGCACGAGCCCTGCGAAGTCGAACTGACGTTACTGCTCTTGTAGCATCTGTTCTGCGGCGGTGTCATCTCACCCTTAAGTCGGCAGGAAGTTTTGTTGCTCACAAACTCCAGACCTTTGAACTTTGCTTACCTTACATTAGACTATGAAGTAAGTAAACACATATGTTACATAAAGGGATATTAGATGCCATACGTACAGAAATAATGAAGTACATTATTACGATTCTGTTGCGAAAACCTGAACCATGTAAAATATATGGCGCACATCTAATTGTTGTATTTCCACCGTACGATGAAGTCTCGACTCGCAGACTGTGCACCAATCTACTGCTAAATTGAAGGCGTGAGACAAATCCCTCTCATTGAACATTTATTTCCTGACTTTTTAAGTGAGTATCAGCACTGGAGTCTCACGAGGCCACAAACATTAAACATTTGGTCTCGTGAAAAAAAAAAACATTTAATTCGATTCAGAAGATTGCACACGCTTAAAAGGAAGAGAGTAGCGATAATTGATGAGCAATATATCATATACGATACATGGGGGGCTTATTGCACGATACAAACTTACATCAATGGCTCGTATATTGTACGAGGACTAGTATAGGTCTTAGTTCAATATGAGCGATACAATAAAGAGCCGTGGCAGCGACTGTCGCTCATACGTTGGTCTCACAGCAGCCGAAATGAAGAGTTACACGCCGAGTAAAACACATCGCAAGGAAATGCTGCTTAATCAAGTGCGACGAGCTTAGTGTGCCAATAAGAAAAAAAAAGATCATCTCTATTCTCGAAAATTCGAGTAAGAGTTATAAAATGACTATAATTTATCTTACAATGCGGACTCATCAGACAAACTCATCAGAGTGCATATTAACTCCCTTTCATTATCAGCATGTTTCTTATATTCAAAGCTTCGTGATTAGATTAAATATATTCACAAGATGAATATTTAGTGTTCAGCCGCCCAGCTTATTAAGTATCGCAGTGAAACGAATGGCGTAACAAAATTGAACTTAGAAGTTTAATTGTAACAAATGATCCGTGAGCTCCTAATAAGCAGCTAGTCTCAGGGTTGCAGCTGCTGATGTTGTACTTAAGGTTGCAGAATATGAAGGTTCTTGCCCCATCATAATTGATGTTCTAAAAAAGCATTCATTTGCGAGCAATCAGTATTATTCGGCGACCTGAATTGTTGCTTGTACATCGACCCCATTTCCCCTGCCTTAATCTTTTCATGACCACTCATGTTCATATGGTTATCTTTCCCTATAGAGGGGGTGAATTTCAGAACTGGTAGCTGGGACACATATGGACCATGATTGCGAGACCAGGACGGCTGTACTGTCTTGATCAATGGCTGCTGCGTGAAACGCTTATCGCTGTTATCGTTGTTGCTAGTCAAACTCGACGCAATGCATGAGGGGGAGAATAGCTCCAGAGGCGGGGAAGCGGGAAAATCCTGACACAACCTCGGGTTAGGAGTCAAGGGAGGTTGAGTACAGGAATACGAGAAGGAGTCAGAATACAAGCTGGGTTCAGGACAGGGAAAGAACAAACAATCTTGGTTACTCTCGGGTGACACAGAGGGAGCTTGCAACAATGGCTGGGATAAGCGACGATCGCAATTCGTGGTTCCTTTCATGCTATCACAAAAGCTAGAGCGACTGCGGAAATCCTCTGTTATTTCCGGGAAGCACTCAGCTCTGTTATCGAACCGACTATTTGTTTGAGTGAGACTCGGCCTCATCTGGTGGCACGTGCCGATTCCATAATTCAGTGAAGAGCTCATTTGCGTGTTGGCAATTCCCATATTTCCTGAATTAAAAAAATAACTACCGGGTTGATGATGTGACGCCACACCTACAGTGGTATGGTGAGTTTCTTCAGTCCCTTTTAACGTCTTCCAAGTTCCCTCGTTTAGGTTTTCCGACAATAATTTTTGATGAGATGACATTTGTACAACAAGTTCGGAACAATCCATTCCGATCGGCGTAAAGTCACAAGCCTTGGACGTTGAACCGGACATCTGCTGCGAGGTTTTTAATACTATTGGAGTCTTCATCTGCAAGTCTATGCTCCTGTTCTGTATTAATGTTCTGCACGAGGCATCATTTTGGAAAGGTGAGATTTGATTGGGGATAGGCATTGGCTTCTCAGGCGTGGCTGAATATGATAACGATTCATAGCATTGAGGTGGCGATACACTTGCGTTTGCAACTGGCGTCATCTCGACATTAAATGAACCCGTTAAATCAGAAGGTCTGCAACATTTCTTCACTTCCCGACTGTCACAGTTGTTAACATCGGTCTTGTTACTGCTACGCTGAAGGCCTCGGTCGTCTAGAGGGTCCAGTTTCGATGTCGTCGAAAGAACAGTTTCGTTGGGAGCTACAAACCGACCACATTGCGAGGTAGACGCGCCCTCTTGACTGCGTTGATTGCATAAGCGGGGGCGTTTGCAGGGTTTTGGCGGCACATTTTCAGCTGAAACTACAGGGGATGGAGGCTCCTCGAGTTCGTCGAGCCCCAGCTCCTTGAGGGTCGCGCAGGATGAAGTGGAGGGAGCCGAGGGGTCTTTGGAGGGAGGGGCTGAGCGGGCAACCGACGATAGCATCTTCATGATTCTCTCAGGGCCCAGAGTTCGCATTATCATCTCCATGAGCTCCGGAGGGAACTGCAATACCAATATCAAAGTTACCGTACCATTATATCAAATACCATGCGAAATGGGGCCTAACTTTTTAGATACCTATAAGCATCTGAATTTGAACGTTTTTCTCGCAGCTACTGTCTATTGGGGCCACGGAACTATTCATCGGATTACGTAACTATTGTCAATAGAGAAACGAAATTACTCTCAACACGGGCCCGTAACTATTATCAATGAAATCAAGTAACTAACGTTCACATGGTCTCGTAGTTGCTGTTAAAACGGAACCGTAACTTCTGACAAGAGAAAACGTGCGCTCTGAAGAGATAAAGACTTAAGTTCTATCATCACTGACAGTGCTAGACATCTTTTTGGGTGACAAGAAGAACTTTATCGGAATAACCAGGCAAGGTGACATGTAGGTTTCATGATACAACACATGATACTGACATGCCGTTAATTTGTAGGACCCATTTCACACGCGTTCACAGTGTAATTCTCGCTCAATTTTACTTCAAAATATAAAAACTAGTGAAAAACCTTTACTAGGAAATGCTTTAGAAAAGACGTTTTGGGAAATGCGCTGGTAAAGGCCTCTTCCTAGTACATGCTGTAGCGAAGGTACCTCGGAGGTGATGTTGGTGAGCAGTTCGTTGGCGTTGCAGCCTGAGAAGAGCGGCAGTAGCTTGCGACGCTGGCCTCTGATCTCCTCGTCAGCGTTGCGGTCACTGCAACATTAACACAACATCACTACGTCTCGTTAATACATTTATACATCACTGCAACATCAACACATCGCTACGTCTGGTTAACACATTTATACTTCACTGCAACATCAACACATTACTATGTCTGCGCATTATCATATTTATACATCACTGAAACATCAACACAACGTCCGCTGAAGCTGGCAAGAAAAACAGCGTTAGCATCTCAACGAGACGAAGTGACAAGGAGAAACAGGCGACAAAGAGGGACATGTGACAAGGAAGGACAGGTGACAAGGAGGGACAGGTGATAGGAAGGGACATGTGACAGAAGGGACATGTGACAGGAGGGGACATGTGACAGGAAGGGACATGTGACAGAAGGGACATGTGACAAGAAGGGACATGTGACAGGAAGGGACATGTGACAGGAAGGGACATGTGACAGGAAGGGACATGTGACAGAAGGGACATGTGACATAGGGACAGGTGACAAGGAGGGACAGGTGACAAGGAGGGACATGTGACAGGAAGGGACATGTGACAAGGAGGGACAGGTGACAAGGAAGGGACATGTGACAAGGAGGGACAGGTGACAAGGAGGGACATATGACACGAAGGGACAGGTGACAAAGAGGGACAGGTGAACAGCAATAGATACGAAGACACTCGAACAAGATGTCGCTCACACGGGACGTCGAAACCTACCCTATATGAACGTAAGGAATCCTACCTACATGAAAGAGACCAGCAGTCAGATACTGCGAGCTCGTGAACAATTATTGCGTGTTCTCTGCGTCACCAAAAACCGAGCTCATAAATCAAATACATTATAAAAAAGATATTCAAACTAATCCATCAAAGCGAGGTGCAATTTGATACACGGCATCACCTTAAAAAATTTACATTTCACTTTAAAATGAATAACACTCAAAGCGCCAGATAATGATTTAATTATTTTAAATGGATATAGAACAGTTTTAGGCTCAACTTAAACTTGAAAGGTAATCAAGAATACGCACCTCACGACGGAGTTGATGCAGACAAAAGACTCAAGTTTGCCTGTCTGCTTACAGACCTCCAGGAAACCACGTGAGCGCAGCGTAATGAAGCTATTGTCGCTGCAGCGCAGTCTGTATGACACCACACCCTGCCCCTGGTCCGTGCTGAACACTGCAAACATGACAATAATCAGCCATACAGTGATAATTATTAAACACTTGTATTACCGCCATACAAGTCATGTTCTTGACAACAACGTACACGCGAGCAAAGAAGATGCACGAGAACATACACGCGCCACTAACTGTGTTTCTGTGCCAGCAGGGACCACAGCATGTCGCTCCTGTGCATGTACATGAAGGCGGACGCCCCGCGCACCGCCTCCGGCATGTGCCCCGTGACCACGGAAATCCTGAAGCACATCACGAAAAAGCCAATCTTAGTTTATATTTTCAGGTTTTACATGGAGGATTTTACTAGGTAATAAAAGAATTTGTCATCAAAGAAAAAAAACCTTAAAAATACGATTTTTAACTCAAAAATAATATCGAGTTTAGAGTCGTGGCGTGTGATGCACATACCTGTGGTCAGTGTAGAGGATGTTGCCGTACACATCATGACGTGTGATGTACACACCTGTGGTCAGTGTAGAGGATGTTGCCGTACACATCATGACGTATGATGTACACACCAGTGGTCAGTGTAGAGGATGTTGCCGTACACATCATGGCGTGTGATGTACACACCTGTGGTCAGTGTAGAGGATGTTGCCGTACACATCATGGCGTGTGATGTATTCATCCTTCATAGTCTCAAGGCGGGACAGCTCTGTGATGGGACGCTCCTTGATGAGCTGTACGAGGCTGACCAGGAGGTGGGACTCCCGGGCCTGTTCCCTCATGACTTCTTCAGACCCCGACGAGTCGTCCTCGGAGGGCTGCGACAAGCTGAGCGAACCTGCGCGCACGCCGTTTATAATTACAACACTCGCTAGAACCTGGCTTATTATGCGCCAGTAAGAAGTGTATATGTTGCACTGCGTCAGTCAAAAGTTTCTATGCTGCACTGCATCAGAGGTGAGAGATTATCAACTTGCATGTAGTGGGGTTGTTAAGCAGAGGTAGCAAAACTGTTTTCTGAAATTTCAAAGAAACATTTTGAGGTCATACGAGCCAGATGTTTAATTCCAAAAGTCTCAACTACTTTCGATTTTGAGTTAGTTTTAAACCGAGCTATGATCTGTTTCAATATTACAACATGAATAACAGTTACCGTCTTCCTAGAGTTATTGTGGATCTGTCGCCAGCATGAGCGGCTGAAGCAATCTTTACGATGTCGTAGATGGAGCAGATAAAGCGGGGTCATTGATCAATATCATGACAGGCTGATCTAAAAATGCTATCAGGACAGGCTGAGAAGAAATATATTACACGGCTTAGAACCATTCTACCGATTGGCTAGGAGCGAATACAGGGCAGACTCAGACACAGCTTTTTACGAACATATTCTTAAATGAAAATTGTCATTACTACGGAAACCAGACGCCCCCTGAACGCCAAGAGGAAAAAGAGGGGCAGTGAAAATTCACTGCTCGCTGCCGACATTTGGCGACACTTCAGCTAAAATTTCATCTCCAGCAACATGACTTTTTCCAGCTCACATTGGAATTGTTTTCCAGCATTAGTTCATTACATAGTGAACGACCCTAGCCTCTCACGGCCCGTAATGCCGGGTACTCCTACAGCCCTCACTGACCGTAAGGCCGGGTACTCCTACAGCCCGCGTTGACCGTAATGCCGGGTACTCCTACAGCCCTCACTGACCGTAATGCCGGGTACTCCTACAGCCCTCACTGACCGTAATGCCGGGTACTCCTACAGCCCGCACTGACCGTAATGCCGGGTACTCCTGCGATGCCTGACGGGTGGAGAGGCGCCCCCCGAGGCTGCCATGTCCCCGTCGTCCTCGGACTTGAGGAGGAGAGGAGGGCCGGGCGGGGGAGGGATGGGGCGCAGGTGGCCCTGTACGTGAATTATTTCATATCTTCTGGAGTCGCCGCGGGCGAGGCAGCGCTCAGCCATGCGGCAGAAGAAGGAGCGCCGCGTGCTCTCTGGGGGATCACAGAGGCTGCGTTATTTTACTGTGATGACAGGGCAAGGAGGAGTGCCTCATATAATTGGGAATGTCGGCCCAAGTGTAGGTGAATGAAGGGAAAAGTTAAAAAAATTGTGGGTGACATAACTAGGAATTCTATGTGATGAAATTCTAGGTAAGAACTCGGCGCAGCTACTGCATGCGTAACTACTGTCATAGTTCTTCTACGCGAGTCCAAATTAGTAAAAGTCAAATTATTATCATCACAAGCTTACTGATATTCAATATTTCTTCTTAACTTAAAGTTTCTCGGAAAATATAAATATCGCAGAAAATCATGAATTAATTAGAAAAATTATATTAAAATTAGCTCTCGACATTACTAAAGTGTGTAGTCGCGCGAACTAATGAAGGCCTGCGAATATGCGCGCAACGACAGCTCACAAGCCGGCAGTCATCTCTAATTAGCTCCGAATGAAGAACTAACGAGTGTCTTAGTTCATTAAATTATCGTATTCTCGAAATTTCTGTCGTAAAACAGATGATATATACAAACATCGTAATGTAAAGTTTGTATGTCATAAATTAGCCACTTCCTCTAGGAATTTATATACTTTCTGTAAGATGGATATCGCTAACAATCGTCGATTCCGTGGCTCGTATTGCCACATCCTTCATCCTTGAAAATTTTCAACGTTGGAGTCACATCTAATTTACTTTAAGCCAGAGGATTTCTACGCAATCGCGATAAGAGCGTAGATGTCAAGCAGGCGCTTCGCCCAAGTGCAGGGCACGGCTGTTTGGTAAAGGGCTGAGGTGACGCATCGCGCGTGTCATCCTCATGCACAATAACGCGTTGTAGCTATCTCGATAATGCGATGTATGTATATTTCAATAATGTAATAATATCTTGAATATAAGCGCCCATAATGTAATCATCGTGTTTAGTGTAATTGTAGCTATTCCATTTAGCGAGCCTCACCTCGCGAGCAATAAATCATTGCAGCTCGAGGATTGTGATATGGAAGGAACAGAGATTTCTTGTAGATGCCAAAACGGTTAATAGTTGTGGATGTTAGTTCTGAACTCTGCGAATCAACTAAGCTTCGATCAGAGCACACGACTAGTGAAAAATGTGATGACAGTTCCAGCTCATCACCGTTCAAGACCGACGATTATCAATCGCGTTCGATTATTATCGATAATCCTCGATAAGAATCGAGGATTATCACCGCCAATCTCACAAATTGTAAATTTCAAACTTCAAGTCCCTGTCGTCGCCCAACTAACGATCACGGCTCGTCTTCGTGCGCACAATGCATAAAGTGTACAAAAACTGATCTGCAATTCTGGTATTATTCCGTAAAATTTAAAAACAGTAGAAATTAGACATGAAAATTTCACACCATCACCGTGACTACAGCAAAGTACTACTGAATGGCTCTTCCGCTGTTCCGTTTAGTAGATCATAAGATGCTTTACGATGCAGAGAGGTATGGAGGTACGCATAGCGCTCTCGGTATGCAGGTGCGCATAGCGCTCTCGGTATGCAGTACGCATACCGCTCTCGGTTTGCGTACTTTGAGTATTATAAGCAGCTATAATTACACAGCGCTGCGCAGCACTTTTATCTTGAGCCCACTCCCCTTTATGCGCTGGCTTCACTTTGCCCTCTCCTTGCTCTGAATGAATTATATATTACATTGTGCAGTCAGGAAGACGAGCGTTTGTGAGGCAAGCAAGCTTGCTTGGCCTGACGGTTGGCGGTTGCGGGGATCCGTTGAAAAATTAAAACTTCAACGTCCTTTTGACAAATTTGGGTTAAAATTTAGTCGAGCAGTGTGAGAATAAAATTACTAAATATTTTGTTAATAGATAATATGAATGATAGATCTTATTAATAGGTACTGCATATTATAACGCTTCATAACTTGATTCATTTTAACATAAATGCGATAAATTTTAACATAAATGCGATAAGTGGCGTTGACGTGGAAGATGCCTGACAGGAATCTGGAGTGATTTCCGCCCAGTTTAATATAGGTACTGTACTACTCATTTGTTCAGTGCCTTTAGTCCACTTCATTTCTTCATAAATTGTTGCACGTGTTGAGGAATGAGGATGACGACGCCGGTGGCACTTTATTATGCAGTATTTGCCTCTGGAGTTGAATGAGTCCCTCCCCCTAATTTATCTTTTATCTTAAACTTTATCTTTCAAGGTATGATCCTGACTTCAACCTAGCTGTGAGGCAATAAATCTCGAGTATTTAGCATTAGCAGGTATTTTAGATCGCACCAATAAGAGATGATTAATGGTCATCAAAACTCACCCTTAGGTTGGAGTTGAGCTCGAAATAGTTCGTGATCATCGGGGTGGATGATGGGGAAGATGGAAGAGCCGAGGAGCTCGAGCTGGCTGTGCCCGAAGAATTCTTCGATGCCGTCTAGACATGTAACACCATACAAGACTGGGTTACCCAGCGCCTTGGCAGACGAGAGCAACGTCAGAAATGTAACACCATACAAGACTGGGCTACCCAGCGCCTTGGCAGACGAGAACAACGTTAGAAATGTAACACCATACAAGACTGGGTTACCCAGCGCATTGGCAGACGAGAACAACGTCAGAAATGTAACTCCATACAAGACTGGGTTACCCAGCGCCTTGGTAGACGAGAACAACGTCAGAAATGTAACACCATACAAGACTGGGTTACCCAGCGCCTTGGCAGACGAGAACAACGTCAGAAATGTAGCACCATACAATACTGGGTTACCCAGCGCATTGGCAGACGAGAACAACGTCAGAAATGTAACTCCATACAAGACTGGGTTACCCAGCGCCTTGGCAGACGAGAACAACGTCAGAAATGTAACACCATACAAGACTGGGTTACCCAGCGCCTTGGCAAACGAGAACAACGTCAGACATGTAACACCATATAAGACGGGGTTACCCAGCGCCTAGGCAGACGAGAACAACGTCAGAAATGTAACACCATACAAGACTGGGTTACCCAGCGCCTAGGCAGACGAGAACAACGTCAGAAATGTAACACCATACAAGACTGGGTTACCCAGCGCCTAGGCAGGCGAGAACAACGTCAGAAATGGCTCTCTCAGCTGGTCGCTGGTACCAATCGTCTGGAACTAATATCGTGAAATTGATCACTATACCAACAAAAAATAATAATTTATTAAGATTAACAGTTGGCAATTACAATTAATAACCAAAGATTCATCGCTAACGATGTCATGACAATACACAATAGTAATGAGTTGCGGCTATAAATTAATTAAGAAAAAACAATCTCGATATAGCGATGCGTGCCGAACTTTCCACAGAAGCTTTCTGAGACATCGCTGAGTCTGGTACTGTAATGGACAAGGTTTAATGCCGCATCAGTTAAGAGGCTATGGTTCACTGTTATCAACAAAATAATAATTATCAACAAGAAGGGTTACCTCTCCATCATAGCAAATTTCTGATATTAATATTATTCATCGAAATCCGGGGGTCGGAAGATGTAAAGTAGCCAGCGCTTAGACGCGCGCGCGTTAACAACTTCGATAGACGAAGAAGGTTAGGCGAACAGCAACAGAAACACCACTTGGACAAGAGGTTGGTTCCGCGAGACTGAGAAGATAAGTGCAAGGAACATGCAACAACTTGCCTACATAGCAATTTTTTATCCCCGCAATAACTTATATAGATACTTGACCCCAGGATTAATTTGCCGATACGTAGCAACTTAACCCCGGAAATAACTTGCCTACATAGCAACTTGCTCGACATCATAACAAACGTGCCTAGCTACCCTCTTAACCCCGAAACTGCGTTGAATATAGCACCTGACTCACCCCTATAATATAACCCCACAACCGTCTGACTTACATAACTTGTTACTTCACTCCGCTATTGAGATATGCAATCAGATACTATACAAGCTCTGTAGCGAAGAGATCACGGACAATGTACTCCCTAGGAACACAAAACCCAATGTTTTTTACCAAAAGACACACCGACACAGCCAACAATGACTTCTCCGGGAGGAAAGCACGCGAGGTGAATAGGAGTGAATAACAAGCAGACATTGTCTACGGTTACTAAGATCAACATCAATTGTTTGGCATTTCAGGAAGCAACCTAAGACGCCGTACAATACATTTCTGTCTATCATTGCAGACGATGGCTCTTTATTTCAAGCATTCTAGGGCTTACGTAAGTGAGCTAGCAGAGACGCTGAGGCAGCATCTTTCGTCAATATCTACTAACAAATGCTGCCTCAGACTCACTGAGAGCTTGGCTTCGCCTTGAGTTCATTGGAGAAATCATTCAGACGATTTGATGATACAGTGTGTCGGTTATGAGACTTAAGACAGCAACATGAGGGAACTCACCCGCGGCAGAGCAGATTATATGAAGCCTTATAACGCAAGGGAGGAGTCAGTTAGGCCTGGACGACCTACGTTAACGCTTCTACTGCGGTGTAAACCTGGCAGTCTTGACTTGTATGAGCTTGACATTTGTACAGGAGTACAGTGCTAATAAACTATGAGCAAATATCAACGAGAGGTCTAGTATGCTAGTATGGATAGAAACTTTTAGTCGTGGCTATTATCGCGCGGGCTTGAAAGATGTTACATTAGGTAAAATCTACTTCTTATTTATAGGGTAACATAAAATGGTTGACACAACCAGAAACAGTAAAGAGCTCACAATGACAGACCAAAAAAAAAAACAAGTCGGAAAAAATGGCGGAAATGCGTTAGAAGTATTTTTTTCGAGGAGAATGTTAGAAAAGCGCAATCGAAAGAAACTGCAGGATTATTTTAATATTTTAGAAGTATAGTTTCAGCTATGAAGACTTATGATAATGGAAGCGATGCTGATACCTTTATGACGCCAGCAGCAGCCTCGCTTCCCAGGTTGGGAGGCAGCAGCGGCTTGTGAGAGGCTCCTGCCCCCAGCACTGCGGGCAAAATAAATAATAAGTACAAACTATAAATACATTTATTTTTTAACAGAAAAACAGTTCGTAATTGGAGTTTTAAAAACCAGGGCGTTTTTGTGCAATTACTAAAATATAGTATATCTATATAAATTTATCAATAAAAAACACCGTTTTCAGCATGTATGGCAGCATTTAATATGAGTTCTCATTACCTTATAGAAACTCAGATCTCGTACTGTGCAGTCAATGAGCTCATGGATCACCTGGCTTAGCTTTAACTAACACTTACACTTTAAATTCACTTGCAGATTTTATTTAAATTGCCCAACGATTTCTTTTAATCATTGTACCTACGTCGGTCGTAACGTCTTGTGTAAATTCATCTTGAACAGTGCTGCGTGGGAATAATTGTGGAATTCACACGTGGGAATAATTGTGAAAATCATCTGCAGAAAAATGTTGACGCATTAATGGCTGATTGAAAATAATAATGTAGGATTTTTATGACCCTCAGTTATGCCAGGAGTCTATCTTCCGCCGACAAAGATCAATCCTCCGACCGAATATCTCTCGTTACGAACAACTTAAAAAAAAAACTTCTCGCTCGTAAATGGTGAACTCATCAAACTCTGTCATTCGTATGGTTTCATCTTGATATTATTTTTTTGCGTATGCATGTTTTTTTATCTGTGCAAGGATAAGATATCAATTAGCAGCAACAATAAGCAACAAATTATAAAAATGTCACGTTTCTATTACTTATAACATTTAAAAACTTACGATTTCAAAATTTCAGACGTTTAATTCCTTTATTTTGTCCAACCCCTGTACATGTTTTAACCTCTTCCAGTTAGAACTTATTTCTCATTAATTCTAAATTTTCTCTATTTTGTCCAACCCCTGTAAACATTTTAACCTCTTTCATTTAGACTTCGTGTGGAACTATCCGAACTATATCACGGCAGGAGTGTTCATGCGAATCTGCCACTTTCTAAGCCTTCTCACTCTGCTGTGCGTCTTCATGCTGAATATGTCCTAGTAACACGTACAACTCTTATTCTCTTGATATTGTAAATCGATAGTTCTTTTTTGGTCCGTTGTTGTTAAATCGTTACTTGAATTTCATGCGCGTCACCAGATTTTCACTTATGATTGTTCTTGTATTACATAGAACTTTTCAAATTGACTTTGGAGCTCATCTCCATCTCCGAAATGTTTTCAATATATATCTGGTGAATTTACTGGGCGTTTTCCATACTTGAGAAATCTATGTTTACTTGCGATCTTAGCAGATAATGACATATGGTCTAAATCTTGCTGATGTGCGCAGCTGGTGATGTGCATGATGCCATCTATTCTACGGACATCCATTCATTTTCTAGTTCATCAATTGAAACAATTACTTATGACCATTTATTTGCAGTTGCACATTCATTCATGGTTAAAATTTTTACAGTTATTCTGCTATTCTTGTTCACCAATTCCTTGTTTTTATTACGCAAACAAGGAATTGAAAAACTGTAGCTATACTTCGCTGAACTTAGGGCGCTTCCTCGTAACCAGTTTGCTAATTTTATCTGCAAGTTATTCTTGCTTAGATTTGTGCGTGAGCAGAGTCATAGAAATCACGAGCAGGAAGACGTATGTTTGTGATGAGCAAATCGCGAGCAGAGACATGGAAATAATGAGCAGGAAGACGTGTGTTCGTGATAAGCAAATCGTGAGCAGAGACATGGAAATCACGAGCAAGAAGACGTGTGTTCGTGATAAGCAAATCGTGAGCAGAGCAATAGAAATAACGAGCAAGAAGACCAACGCCCGACAAGGCTGTGTAATGTGCGTGTGTGCAGCTCCTGAATGAACTCGAGCGCCTCTATACGCCGCTAGCTCAACGACAGTGATTTCTACGTGACATCCGCTGTCACTGAGACGGTAACCACGGTAATTAAACACAGTCTCAACTCACTCACGGATCGCGCTGTGCTTGCTTATGTCAACTACACACACCAAGCAGAATTACATTGCGCCTACGTCAGTTAGGGTGAACTTTTATCGACCACTATGCAAGTCAAGAATTCGCCGTTCAATTATTTAACTAAGCACAAAACAGTTACACTTATTACATTACTTCAATCTCGGCCTTCAAGTGAACCATTTGCCTATATAAACTAACGCTGGCACAGATTTTATTAGTCTTAGCCAGCAGGGGGATTAAATAGTGTCTGGATTCTTTGATTTAATCATCACTCAAACACACAGAGGACTTAAAAATAATACAGTGCAAAATAGTTATAATCAAAGATCAAACTAAATAATATGGTAGAAATGATATACGAAATAGGCTCACTAAAATTATTGGTCACGATGTGTATAGTTTCCAAACATTGATTACAAAATAACTTACGTATGTGCTTGGCCCTATATTTCTTAATCGTAACGATAAAGTATTCCAGGGTTTCTCTATATACGCTTTAACCATGCAAGTTTTTTAATACATTGAGTGACATCTGCGTGCGAATTCAGCGGCAAAGCTATAGGTGGATGAACGTAAATTCGAGTACACACGTAGCAAAGCCATGATCGTGCGCAAGTAATATTCCAAAGTGGTAAATTTGGAAAACCGTACCTGATTAGATGGGGGTTATATTAAATCTATTGCTTACAATAGATTTACAAAATCTATTTATCATTTCAAAGAGACATCATTTGAAGTTTCAAATGATTTCAAATTTAATTTCAAATTCATTCAAATTGGAATGAAGAAAATCATTTGAAGAACATTTGAAGAACTTTCGCCGAGCCATCGCCAACATACCCGTCAATTTGCTTCAGCGAGTTGAACAGATTATCAAAAAAATCGATTAACTGAATGCCTTGAAATTTCATTTGTACGATGCCATCTTTAAAACCAAGCGATTAAAAAATTCTGGCAATGTCTTTTTCAATAAAATTTACATTGTAATGATATCTTTACTATACTTCGTTTATATTGAGCTTTCAAAGCACGAAGTTTCCGTGAATCACCCTGTAGAAGTTAGTTGTGTAGGGGATCATGAACGTCCAAGCCACCAGTAGATTTATTACAATAATGATCGTCCGCATTTATCCCCGTCATACCATATCGTTCATATTTTTAAATACACAAGTCATAAACCTTCTTTAAAGTTTATTTTGCAACTTTATTTTCTACAGTCTGCCTCTCAGACAATTTTCCCGTACCGACTTTGCAAGTAAAAGCGAATTGTTACACCGCATCTCCTCTGATGCCTTTTGAATGCAATGGAGAAACGCGACACGATTTTTCTTGTCTTTTGTCCGCTTGGCAAACAGTTTGGTTAAATCTTCAAGTCGTGCCATGACCTGCATCAAGCGACAATACTGTCGGTTCCTCTTGTAGCTCTGTCGACTTAAAGGATACGGTCTTCTCCAGAGATAAATTTGGGCGCATTAGATATACGAAATTAGTTATGATGGCGAACTTACGTTGCAAGAGTAAGTGTACGGCTGTCTTGAAGTGGACGAAACTCGGGAATTATTTACTATATTGGGCTATCAATTGTAATCTATGCCATGGCAAATGCAGGTGAGTAAGTTGTATTCTTGTATATTATAATAAATTCGTTATGTAAATTCTACCATCGAATTATTCTTTCGTCGTTTATTTAAACCTGTGCACATGACACGACATTTCAAATCCGGATCTAATCTCTATAAACATACGATGCAATTATTTCCTAAAGCCATACTTGCGACTTGAACAGTTTTGCTACGATAAAAACGTGCGTATACAAGGCGAGGCATTTACAAATGAAGGCCTCGAGATTATTTGTGGTCAAGGCGGTAAACGGACACTTCATTAGAGCGGCAAAACCAAGCTACCGCACAATAACTATGCGCTTGAGCCAATCATCTCTGAGCCGCAATTTCCTGACGTGTTTTTAGTAACAAGACGTTGGATTTAAAAATGTATACAAAATATAGTGCCCTAGCAGCGGCGAACGAGTTTTCACGAGTTGGTCTTGTTATTCAAAGCAGTCTTCTAATCTCTAAGGAACTTGATGTATCAACATAAATGTCAGAGTCGGCCACTTTCTCTCGCTTGTTGCAGGTCCAGTGCACATTGATGTTGGCATCGGCAAGAAACTGCACGCATTTTTTCGAGAATCCGCATCAGCATGCGAAAACACCGGTTGTCTTCTGATTTAGCGAAAAGGGTGTTGTAATATTATTCATTAGTAAAATTATGCCCGGATTTGGCGTTCATCTTTTTTAACATCAGTTCAAACCTTAAAATGTTATGTTCTGGCGAAGTACATTTATTTACGAGAGTATTTCTGTTTAGATTTTAATATATCATATTCCATGTTTTTCATGTTCTTAATTTATATTATTTAAACATTATTTTCACACATTCTAATCTTATTTGTTTATATTCTGGGAACAATGTCTCTTTGGGGCCGACCAGACATGTTGCAAGCTGCTCGCTCAAAGTCAACGAAATGACATGAGAAAAGTAACAGTAAAAATTGTATAATGAAATAGTGACGCTGGGTAATTTAGCTGAGACAACTGAACAAGCAAACTGGAAAAGCATCGTCACGCCAAGCAGCCAGAGCAGTGAAAAGAGTTGCAATCCGGCGAGCAGTGACGGTGTGCGAGTTGAATGCGGTTTTCTAATCCATGGACAAGTTTGGTGGATCCGTTCAGAGGTCTCGCAAAGCGTCCATTAATTGTTTATATATAATACATAGAGTGAACGGCTCTGAAATGCCGGACCTATAAAGGTACTAACTAACTACTACACTAACTACTAACGTTCCGAATCAATTTATTTTCCTTACAAATGTTGGCATCAGCAGGAGCCAAGTGGAGTTAACGTTAAATAAAAATATGTGCGAATTTCATACTAAATTAATATTAGGTGGCAAAATTAGCTTGTTTAAACACGCGCGATTATTGACCAGAGAATTCATTGATTTGAATTTTAAGTTGCGGACAATTCTTCAGATGACGTGGTTTGATCGAAAGGCAGGTTCAAGTTAGTACTTTAAAATTTGTTTAGCCTATCCGACCGTATACGATAGCTGAAGCCCTCATCTCTACGGATGGGCTCCAGCTATCCATCTCATAACTACCGGATTTTCTGATCTTTGAGATTGTTTCGGAGTTTTCTTTTGGTTCTGGTTTTCATGTTGTATCCTAGTTACTTGTATCATGTACTTATTTCCATTAAAATTACATTATTCACCGCTTCATATAACGTGAAAATGAATGTTGTTACATCCGAAGTAAACGTCGTGATCAACCAATGTCATCTGAGGAATTGATCCACCCTGAAAATCTAAAGCAATGAATTCTCTGTTCATTATTCACAAGTATTTTATACTAAATGCACAACTTGCGGGACATTTTTTATATTAGTTGTACAGGGGCTACAAATTTCAATATCCAAAAGCAAAAAGGTTTAAAAAAACGTGGATACATAACAATTAGTCATTATTAAATACATATACTCACACTGCAGCGTGAAAAAAATTAACTGCTTTAAAGGGAGCCACAGAACCTGTTATTTCCTGCTAAAATTGGCATTGGAAAGTTGTTTGGCTTCACAGATATCGATCCAGCCCAGAGCTAAGAGGAAAAGCAGACGGAACGGAAATTTCAGCAATTCTAGACAAAATGTTCAACTTAATAACAGACTTTTTCATTTTTTAATCTATGATGAAATAAACTTCTCCAGTAGAACTACTGCCAATGCACTTACAAAAGAAGGAACTAATATAGATGAAATTTTCCTGGGGCAAACTTGAAAATGTAAGGCGCCAAAGGTTCAGGAGGTTTCTTGTCAGAAAAAATTATCAGTCTTTCGTATATGAATACATGAACTTTTTAGCGCATTTTCTCATTTATGGAAAAAATGCACTATTGTGCTCGCCATGTCCGTCTGTCTATCCGTCCGTCTGTCCGTGACCTCAAGTTTTCGTCGACGAGAAAATGCGCTCTCTGTCACTCACTGCAGTGAGTACTGAGTTATATTTTTTCAGTGATATTCGTACCATAAACTCTCGCAACGAAAGAGGCCGTCGATCAGAAGACTCAAGCTTAAAGGAGAAACGTTACGGTGAAAAATTAAGTGTAACACTGCAGGATTCGCGACGTGATGGGAAATTCATCGAGTGTCCTGGACCGATACTTTCAAAAAAAGTTAAGAGATCGTAAGTTCATCAGCCAATCATTGACGGCCTTTCGAGCAAAACGCGGCAGAGTCTCGTTTCATCTCTATAAAATCTCTAGGCGTAGAACATATACGCCTTGATCATAGACACATCATAAGCGATGATGATGGACATATTATAAGCGAGGATCAACGGTCAATCATAGGCGGTGATCACTGACGTGATATTAGCAATGATCATGGACGTATCATTAGCGATGATCATGGACGTATCATTAGCGATGATCATGGACGTATCATTGACACCCAAATCATCTATGTTTCATGCATATCTTTTCCATTTATTGTTGGGGACTAATCAATAAATAAGCATTCTCTGACCCCGAACACTTGACCAGTGATCATATTTAAAGGATGAATAAAAATAAGGAATGAAAAGCAATAATAATAAATGAACGATAAATACAAGAAAACAAAACTATAAAAACTATAAACCGCGTGTCTTTCTAGCCCTTGCCCACTAATTCCTAATCACGTCCCAAGTTCGGAACCTCCCTGAAAAGCAAGAATAAATACAAATTAAAGACTTGAATTAACGTAACGCTAACGAAATAATATATAACACATGAATAATAACCTAATATAAATATTCAATATCACCAGAAAAACCACCACTACATAAACACGAAAGATTAACACGATAAACAATTCAGGTACTAACCTCTGTGGTGGATCACTTAGCAATGACAAGTTACATGACGGATCTAGACGAGGTGACGTAATAGTTGACTTAAAAAGCAAAATGACATAACACGTAACCTACTTATCGATGAAATTATTATATTTAAAGGCGGTCCCTAACATTATATTAGTTAGGTACGAAAATTAGCAGTGAAATCGAAATCTAGCGAACAGAGCCGTATAGTTTCAACTTGACCATTAATTAATGCAAGATTATCATCAAACGGGATTATGACCTTTACAATAATACCACAAAATACACTCACTAATTCTACACTAGAAAATAATTATCGTTGGTCCTATATAGGGCAATGAATGTTCAGAATTTGAAGCTGTTAAAACACGTAAATGAACCAAATTCCCAACAATTAAAACAGACGTAACTTGCTGGAGATTAGCAATTATTGTGATTTAAAAATTAAATCAAATATGAAAAGCTAATAGAAATAGTGAAGATTACACAAGAGGTAAGGACACAAGAAAATGTATGAAATTAGCTATACACAAAATAGTCTTAGTAGCGAGTAATCAGCCGTCAAAAGACAGCTCCAATAAACAGCTCTTACTTGAGGTTTATATTTACATGGTTAAAGTTAATTACCATATAGAGAATTCAGTCTGTTATTTATCATAATACCAGGGGGAATTCTGCCAAAAATTGCGAGATCGCCCCTACGCCGACCGAGCACTGACGGCTTTTCAAGCTAAACCCGCCAATCACCGACTACAAACTTATACTTGGACGTGTACTTGGGCCTCTATTATTACTGTGATTGAGCATTGGAAATGTAGAAGGAAAAATAGAATACACGCTAAGATGAAAATGTTGAAAGTTCTCTTAGTCAAGAAGGAATGGGCGATGAAATCTTGCATGCGTATGATTAAGTTATGGTCTCTTCTATCAAGCTGGTCATCTTAACACATGTTTTAACTTTAGAACTCAACCTCAAAGAGTTGTGCAATAATAAAAAATAAAAAAGACTTTTGCTGTCTCATAAAGTAAGAGTGAAGAAAAGAAAGCGAAATATAGAAATGATATTCTTGGAATAAAAAAGTACGAAATTAAGATTTTGAAGCACGGTCTGTTTAAGTTGTATGTTTTAGCTAACATTTTAAAATAGTGGATATTCAAAAAACCCGGCAATTTATAAGGCAAATTGTTAATTTACGTTTCCAAAATGATTTTTTTCTTTTCAGCCCAATTTCTTCCTGGTGATTATAGAAAATTGGAGGCTGGATATAAAATACCTTGAATTCTAGTATTATCTGTCAAAGACTTTCAATCAGCGGTGACAAAAATATTTAAAAACAAATGGTCTCAGGTCCCGGGTTTAATTGGTAATTCCTACTTACTGTATACGTAATTTCTCTACATCCGAAAACTAAAAAAATAAAGGTGATGCAAAATTTCGATATGTGTTGAGCCTTTTTTAATTTTTTTAAACACTTTTTGTAACCATATCCTGCCGCATATTAAAAAAAAAATATTGCTCAAATAGCCTGTGTTATTGTCTCAGCACTAACACACTCAACATGCACATCCATTCAAACTATAGTCAAAACGCTCTTAGCAAGGCAGCAGACGCAGCAGTCAGCCACACATAAATCAAAGCGTATAAATTATTTCATGCGTGGTAGCATTGACAATCGACGAAATACCGCAGTAGAATACGCACTATGCAGCGTATAGTGTCGCGATAAACATGCGCACTGGTGTTCGGACTTCTAAAACACAATCATCAGAAAATGCTGACTATAAAACGGTAAGCGTTTGGCGGCTGACGACGTTTCTATAATCTAAGTTTATTGCGCATCGTCGGTTTATCGCCCCAGCGTACTATGAACAAGCGTAAACTCTTACTGTATTGGAAGTCTTGACATCGCCGCTAAATTAACCTTTTCTTTTCATCAGAATCGTATATTTTTCCATTGCTAAAAAAGGCATTGAAGAATGAGGTAATGTACGAATACGTTTCATGATATGCGTGTGCAGTTGGCAGCAATATGCACTCACCGTTGTGCATGCGTATGTAGTTGGCAGCAATACGCACTCACCGTTATGCATGCGTATGTAGTTGGCAGCAATACGCACTCACCGTTATGCATGCGTATGTAGTTANCACCACACGGGATCCTTCGTCCCATTCTTCGACCAAATTCGATCATTTTGGGAGTTGAAGTGGTGTTCAACATTGAATATCTTCTCATCACTGAAAACGAGGTTTGGCAGCGTGCCATCATGAATGCGGGAAAGAAGAATCTTGGATCTTTGCAGGCGTTTGTCAACAACTTGAGCAGACAGTTGGTGTTTTTTGACATGCTGGAATGGGGACAACTTTAGGTGCTTCCGGAGAACAGTCGACATGGTTCCATACGACACATTTGACTGTTTTGCGAGTGTTTTGATTTTGAAAAAAAAACAATGTGACGCTAAATATTGATGACCCTGTAGACATGTAATACCATGGCAGCGTGACATATGTGGTATACTATCATGATAGCCAAACGTACGAAGCAGCTCGGTGCATATACTCGGACCTGAACCAGATGCGGCCTTGCAGGTGGAGTCAACAAGCCAAACTTCATTCTACCTAAAGCACACAATTTTCAGAAATGATAGAAAACAAAAGCCAGTACAAAAAATACAAATTGTCCACCGGCACTACCGTATTCAAGAAAAAAATTTCAGTCAAAGGCAATTGCTCAATCCCGCGATTCAGGGTTATAGATCTAAGTATCGGACATGATTTACATATTGACCAACGCAAAGAAACAATTGCACACTCTGATACGTAGCAGGTGTTGCGGGTAATACGTGGTGTGGCCCTGCGGACCCCACGATACGTGGATGATATAAAACAATTCAAGAAATATTTCACAGCTAGAAGGTATAATCCATGATTTAAGAGAATCTCAAAATACGAGTAAAGCTACTTATTCTGTTAGTATTCAGATTTGAATCCTATAGTTGCTTTCGGAGCTGTGCGCGGTGAAGCTTTCCAAGCGCGGCCCATAGTTGTTGGCCCACTAACCACCCTCCTCTTTCCCCAAGACCACGCACTAATCACCTAAACTACAAAATACATCACAAAATAGGGAGCTGATACAAGATTTCCGAAAGAGATAACTAATTAACAATACACAATGAAAATGAATAACACAATTCTCGTTGGATTTAAACCAATCTTAAAATACGGAGATCCTTTGCATTCACTTTATTAGGTACAGTATGTTAAATACATGTCCTTATTGCGCACACATTCTTTCTAATCATAGTGGAAACATCCTTGCGAAATTTTATGCGATAAAAAAGAATTAATCACGAAGTCGGTGGCTTCTCCTAGGAATTTTCCGATATAGTCCTGCTAAATGCGTCTTCAAAACCCGTCGCGTAACCCTTGAGCGTCTCTTCCCATCTCATTTTCGGTATTTGAACTCCAAAGAACCTTACATTCTTCTCCGGCATCTTGCACCTTTGCCACTAACCATCAAAAGAGCTGGTCGTGCAATCCGATGTAATGTTTTGATCGCTGTCGTCATCAATCAAGATGAGGCAGATGGCTACCAGTGAGCAGATGGTTCACTTTCAGCGTCCGTGGAAGTCCCATTGTAAATTAAACATTATAGCCGTAGTCCGCTGGAGAACACCTTGCCGTCAAGACCGGAATAACAAGTTGGGACTTCCAGATGCAGAAGCGGCGCTGAAATAGTAACTCCAACTCTGCAAATGAGGGGGTCCGATGAAGTAGCGGATGTCTAGACTGTTAGTTCGCAAAGCTCGATCTGTGGAGGCAGCACCGTCGGTGACGACAAACAAGGCGAAAGAGGGGAAAAGTTAGGCCACACAGAGGAAAATTAATCAGGGTTACCCGAATTTTCCCAGTAACAAACCGGTTCATTCGCTAAGACCGTGGAAGTGACTGCTTATATTGGACTCTCCTCAAGCCGGTAAATGCGATTGCGACAGAGATAACATCCTCTCTTAAACACTTGGCCGAAATGTGACACTAAATTCCAAAGCTGTTGCAGATTTTGCGATTTTAGTTCGTAAAAACTAATGTTCCCAACGCGACAACAACTCCTAAAAACTGTTAAGTCATTCTCAGATACTGTACAAACTTCCAATTTACTGGTACAAATCGGTTTTAAAACAATCGAGAGTAGGCGGGCGACTGAGATGCAGGAGATGGATCTGAACAAAGTGGCAAGCGAAACGTCCAAAGAAGAGCTTTTAACCTCACAGATTGATCCACGATACGATCGCCGCGACAGTCCCACGTACATACGTACATACTGGCCACCAATTATGTAGCGGGAGGGACAAGCTATATTTATAATCCTTCTTGGTTTCTGCCAGCAGGCTCTGATATACGAGGATGACAATTAACGATTAATAATACTTCATTTTAAAGGGCACCAAATATATTTCACTAATCTAAAGATGATGATTACCTACCGTATATAGTGATGGGACCAATTCAGTGAAATGAACCCAAATAATGTCATTATGTCATCGTTTACGAGACATAATGTGTGATAGAAAGAGCGAAAACGGTTACAGAGAGGGCGAAAATTTTAACCTTTAACCTTTTTAATCTCTATGGGGCCGTGCTACTGATTAGTAGAGCCCAAATTCTTTAGAAATGATGTCTGCACTTACCTTCACTTATGTTCGGTAAAGTGCGACGGCTATAACAAAACGCAGTGTTGAAAGCCCGTTCACACTCGGGGCAACACACGAGAATCAAGTGCCTCAAAGCGCATACAGAGGCGCTTTGCAGCCTCTGCATGCGCTTCTTGACCGATTGACGAGCTAGCGATTGACAGGGGCCATGCCTCATGAAACACAAGCGCGGCACTTTGTAGATAGCTATTAAAGAATTGATATCACTTGTTTGCTTAAATGGCAAATTAACTAAGAATTTAAATTAAATTAAAATTTTAAATTAATTAATTAAAGAAAATCAATTCGTTCTATGCTTTCAATGTATTAATTTGTGACTTCTGATTTGTGATTCTAGATTCTACGAACTGACGATGGAGCTGGTCTCCGAAACGTTTTCTATAAAGATATGAATTTTTTCCGTTTAGCGATTTGAAAGAATGATATAACATTGGTACGAATATTGTAACTTTTTATTTAGGTCTAGGTGGCAACTACTGTTCAAAGCGCGCGGTCTGGAGCTATCGCTTACAAACGTAGTGTGAACTGTGAACGGTTGTGCGCGGTGAGGCACTGCAGCAAACGACTCAAAGCGTACGTCGTAATTATTGTAGTTGCCACTAGTGTGAACGGGCCTTTAGAAGCGCGGCCAAAAGTTGGCCCGCTACAATGCCGCCCGCAACAGCAGCGCCCGTGATACTCAACATTGCGGGGCAGTGATCCTCAACAGAGCGATGTAGTGTCTAAAACAATAATGATATACCCACTGAGAAAGTTAAAAATAGTAATGCCATTCATCGATATAAGTTGGGCCTGCAAACAGGCAATAACGGTAAGCCATTGGCATATCAAATATCAATGATGACGTGACGCAACTGACGCATGGCAGCAACACGAGATCCGCAGGGCGAGCTTCTATAAGTTTCATGGTCGCTTATCTCGTCGAGCTGCTCGAGACGACCCCTTATCTCACCTCGTGATATCTCTCATCAATACCGTTATATTATGTAGTATTTTAATCGCAGCATGGACAGTTGATACAAGGATACATTGAAAACAAATTTTTTTGTATCATATAAGCTTTCGCGATAGTAGATTCAACAGGCTCACGTCGAGTTTTCCAATAATTCTCTAGCTTTAAATCAACGCGGTAATAAATAATAAGAACATTGATTTGTTTTATCCTTCTTCGGCAAGAGGATGAATCTAAAAAAATTCACAGAGGTTAATGAATTATGCTGCCTGAAATACGTACCCTTACTTCGAACAGTGGTTCCCAACTTTTCTGTTTTCGCGAACCAGCAGAAATTACCGTGTCTCATTTGGTTCCTTTTTATGACAAAAATCAGTAAAAATTTCATGTACCGTAGATCGGAAAATATCTTAGACTTCTTATCAAGCTTTAAAATACTTGAATTTAGAAGATAATTTCCCAAAAATAGGCTTGTGTATTGAGCTGGATGAGCTGGACCGTAATGAGCTGGGCCGTGATGTTGAATAATAAGTCAGCCAATCATTCATCCGTCAGGAGCGAGTCAAACATTGGCAGAATATTGCACAAAACTGACGTCACCCCCACAGTTATCATTAAATACAGGGGCGGAAAGTTAATGCAAGATATACTAGAGAAGGAACCGTAGATCGACTCTGAATATTGCAACGAAGTTGATGAACTATTTTTTGCTCCAAAGATGTAATCAAGAACCGGTGCTGCCACAACCTCAGCTGTTTATGAAGCTTTTGAGGACATAGGAGATATGTGATAAAAGCTATTTAATTAATAGTCTTTATTAATGGAACAACTACCATCACTTGCAGGTTGAATATACATGTACACTTCTATAGGACAAAAACTTCAGAGATGAAGCGGCTGACATGTCGACACCAGGCAGGTGATGAAAATCACGGCTGACTGTACGTTCTCTTGGATTTTAAGTGAGGTCCAGACATGATATCATTCCAGTGTTCTAAAAACAATAGTTGCCCAATGTCGATCCCAAAAATATCGGGCTATGTTGTCAGAAGAAAACCCTGACGAAAAGTAAATTGCCAACGATGGACGAAATAAATTCATTGATTGAGAACTAGGCACGCAAGAGTTATTGTTTATTGCTTATGACTCGTCAATGACATAATTGCGTGTACAAGGCGTTGAAGGAGGAATACAACGAACTGCATACGAGCAATGGAGGACTAAAGAAGTTTCTGTCGCTTGTTTTCCGGGACTATAGGCAAAATTAACCCAAGAGAAACAAAACAAGTCAATGCTGATGAAGTAACACTTAGGAAAACAACAAACTGACTTCAAATGATAAGTAATGACGAACAATATTAGAGAAAAAATTTCATTTTTATAGTTCATATTTGTCATTGTGGCAGTTAACTAATAGTACCGTGATGTATCCGTTCTACTTAAAAATTCCAATGCTGCATGGTAGCAGCCTCATGAAATAATTTTTTTCCTGATTTATTTTCTCCCTAAACGCAAACCTCAAATGGTGGTAAATTTTTTGGTATATTTATGCAACACCATTATGGGCAGCATAATTTTAATTAAATAAAACTCAAATGATTAATGCCTAAAGCTAGTTTAACCTAACTTGTTGATGGACCATTAGCATAAAGTGCTTGGAGTGAGTGCAGTTGCAAATCGCTGCCATAAAATCTTGATCTAAGCATGCACACATTTTTTGAAGTAAAGATTATAACGAGAACTCGCTCTTGCTCCATTAAGTGTTCGCCTTATCACTAACAGTACGCGTCTTCAGGTAGGAAACAACTGACCTAGACTCTAGAATGCTACCGACAGCATCATGAGCTTTCCGAATGACACTATCCAAACGATATATGAATATATCTACATAAAATAGTCGTTTATGAAGCATCGAACGTTTATTAAGCATCATTAATTATTAACATTATCCAGACTGCAATAACATTACTATCAACAGTAGAAAATGCTTATCATAATTATTATATTTTATATAAACGATGGTATTATAATTATTATTTATTATATTTTTATAAATGAACGATGTTAATGATATTAGAATGAAGGACAGTAAACAGAGGACTGTTCTAGACCTCGCAGTTAAATAGGAAAATGTCTCGTGCTGTTCTTCGCAAGCAATCGTATATATGTATATAAAGATTCATACAAGCATTAAGCATCAGGATTCCAATAAGCTCCTAATCCTAAGTGTCAGGGGAAAATCACCTCAATTTATATCGCCCTTTATGCGAAAATCCAAGAAAATCAAACTACAATATCGACAGTAACGGATAAGGAAAAAATTATGGATGTGAAAATTTATTGAAATAGCAGCACAAAAGAAAGTTTATAAATAATCGATATAAATATTCATTAATAGTTCATAAATTCGATATAAATTAGAGGATGGGATTAATGAGGATGTGCGGAACAGACTATATTGAAACGAATTTAGAATTACCACGGCTATGGCGAGAGCAGGTGTTCAGGACCAGCTCGCATCGCATTCTCGATCTGTAGTAAACACTTGAGTTACTATCATAAAGGAAGTATGAATCCATGCATTTTTAAAACCATACAGTGTTTCCGATTCTAAAATTCGCAATCAATCGTCATAGATGACAATATAATGGCTAGTTTGGGCTTGTAATAATAAAATTACTATCCACACGTTGAAGCTCTTCAAGTTCTCTTGCATTTGTATTTCTTTATTCGAGCATAAGTGGGAGCAGTGAAGGAAGTTAGCATTCAAAACGGTCGGCAATTTGCGGTGCGGCTCTCACCTCTGTGGCGTCCTGAGACCCGTCCTATAACACCTTGAATAAATCCTTAGGCCCTTGCATGTGTTGTGCTTCTTGAATATATTCGGACACTACGGCAGTATGGAGTGTTATTCGAATAATCAATTATTCACACATAGTTTTCCTTGCAGAGGTTTTTAGTACGATGTTACGGTTGAGTATCTTATTTATCGATTTATTTTCGAAGCTGTTCGGATAAAAAGATTCTTAGTGAATTTTAAGCACTTCAAATGTTGCCGCACAACTATTTCAAGATTTGGCACAGCTGACATGATAGAAACGCGACATAAGATACTAACACGTTTAAGGCATTCAAGCGCAAGTATTTCAGTCAAGAATATGGTTGGAAGTCTCGTTCTGTTTGCACTCCAAGCAGAGCATTGAATGGAGAGCAGTTCTTCCATGTCGGTAGGTATGCGTGATTCAACGTCAAATAGTATCAACATTTTTATGGAAGACAATATGTTAAATTAAATAGCATTAAAATTTGTTACTTATAATGTAACTGACTTTCTGCAGTAACGCACGAGCATCGCTAGGTGCTTGTAGACTAGTTATAGTCTGCCACCCGCATTTAATTAGTTCGTATCGGATGGCTTAGCCTTACTCGTATCTGCGCGAGTAGTTCTTTATCGTGACCGAAACTTGGCAACGACGTTGAAAGCGTCGGGCAGGGCAATGCCTTTTGTATACCAACGAGGCCAATCTGCACCTGCTGCTGTACTCAACCTCAGCTCGCTGCTCAACTGAGAACAGCTACTGTGTGTACGAGGTAGGTGTTGCTACGTTACACAGTTGGTTACAATGTACACTGTCGGTGTCACTGCAACAATGTATACAGTCGGTGTCACTGCAACAATGTACACAGTCGGTGTCACTGCAACAATGTATACACAGTCGGTGTTGTAGTAGCATGACGAGAGAAGGCTCATAAATACAGAGATTTCTAATTGAAGATTCCACAGCTGTCTTCTTCTCTCCCCAGCTGTAAAGAGTGTTCATAATATAGGGAGAAACAACCGGCGATAATCATCAATCCTGCTGCAGGCCTCGCCTGATGTTTGGCCTGGTGCCCTGGGGGCACTGGGTCCTTCCATGCACCAAAGTACGATAATATCGGCAGCGGTTTGCATTTGAAAGCAATACTGGCCGCCACAACTGGCCCCATGTGCAAGGCTTTTTTTTTAATTCAGTGGCCAGTAACCGGGCACGAGAGCAACTGACTGTTAAGAAAAATGAACACAAGCAAGGATAATTCAAAACAACTTCTCGTTTGAAATAAATTTTGTTTCAATCTTAATACCTGACAAAAATTTTATGCATCTTTCATTTATTTTGTGGTTACTTTCATTCTCTTCCTATCAATTAGGTAGATGGAAAGAGGTCAATAAGTGTTGACGAACAATTTATTAGATCTAAAGTATTAACAGATGAAGATTTTTCAGCGAAAATAATTACGAAATTAATTTTAGCTATTTACCTAACTGATAAATTTGACTTTTTTAGATAAATTATATAGTCCATTAATTTGAAATAGATTTTTTGAATTACGTTCTTGAACAAAAATGAGGGAGATGGAAAGACGAGTTTATGAACATCTGGTGTACAAAACGATCAACAAATAAAACATTAAACTTCCCAAATAGTTTATTAACTCGTAATTGACACCCAACAGAAGCTATTAATGGCCACCACTATAATAAGCAAGGCTGGTGACGTACATTTACGATGACCATAATAGGATAAAAAGCTTCAGCCATCAGTTCAGCCCACCCAGCCTCAACTTAAGAGAATGCGGCCAGTCCGACAGCTTCATGGGAATTTCTAAAAAGTCTAAAAATAAAACTATGCTACAGCGAAACATACAGAGTCACGAGCGAGCAAAAAAAAAAAAGAGGATATCTTAAAATTGTAGTGACCCATCAGGTTTCAAGACATTGAGGTTTAAAAATACAATAATCTCAATTGCTATCGCATGCATGTGCCTGCAGCTCAACACGCGATGTTGCTCACATGTCCCAGGGCTGGAGAATTGCCATACCACTGGACATCAACCTCGGTAAAAACAGCACGCAGAAAAATGACTAAAACTTTGTCCAAATCAGCACGCAGAAAAATTAGTAAAACTTTGTTTAAATAGCATTGCATGTTGTGCGCCTGTTTGGGTTATCTTGTGACTGTTTGACCCGGCAAAAAAGGTGTGTCAGTGATACGTGCGATCTCTACGTTGGAAAGTTAATCTGTCACTATTTGGAAAATATTACCTATTCATTTATTTCAATGTAGCGAGATGCATTAACTTGGTATACTGCATCCCACGCCAACGCGACTTGGAATCCTGTTGATTTATCTCAAGAAAGTTAACACAGAAAAGAAAGAGCAGTAATTAAAATGGATGACCAGAATTGTCTGCGTTTCCTTTGCAATGGACTATACACGCGGAGCTTTTGTAGAGAAAACTAATTTATAAAAATTTCGTACTGGCCGATTTTGGTCTGTGATTGCTTGGTTTGGCTAGAAAAGCAGTCAGTGTTAGGCTCACGGACTTATTCAACTACTATATACTCTTCTTATAGTGTTGAATATTCAACACTATTCACGGAAGTATTCAACTACTTCTTATAGTGCGGTCGCGTGAGAATGACGCGCTTGTTCCAGCACGTTCGCATCCACCTGAAGAAGAGCAAGCTAATATAAAGATTGCCACATATCATCGCTGTTTAATGTGTACTCAGGTGTTAAGAGAACAAAAACTAAACTTGAGAGGCCTTTTGACTCTTTCGTCGGATTTCTTTCTTTTTCTTAGAGGTACTTCTTTTAAGTGGATTAACTGTAATGTATTCTTCCTTACGGATCTCAATTTAGACTTATTTTTCGATTTATTGTTTCGTTCAGACCTACGATTTATAATAGGATGTTTATGTTGGGTTTCCCTTTTGAAAATTACTGAAGAGAACGCAACACCGGCCATCATGATAAAGCATCTCACATTACGCACTACGCCGAAACAAGTTTTTCAGCGAGTTCTACAACATGACGCCATCCTCCATTAGACTCCTACTAACGCTGGTTAGACAACAAACATTCATAGTTGTGCCCGTGCAGTCATGCAAGTGCATCTCCGGATCAAGAAAAAATACATTCTCAGTCAAATCTCTTCCTTTTCGAATAAAATAATCGAGTTAGTATTAGACCATTTCATCGAGCACCGTTCTCGCGTAAAAGAATACGGGAACAATCACATGGCAATAACGGTCGAAGACGTCTAGAGTTCCGACGTGTCGGGAAATTCTTAAAGAATAAAATAGGAAAAGGAAATGTTTACTGGCAAAGATGCTTCTCTACCTACAAAGTCCTCCGATCAAGCTATCCCGATCCTCTAGGAAGCTCGGGGAACGATCGATTAAGCTCTACCACAGAACTAGTTATAAATTTAGTTAAAAATTTGATCCCGTATGCGTTCCAAACATTCACATGGCAATGAGCATGAATGCCCTCCGATGATGTAATGTAAAATAACAGAGTTACGTTAATAGCTGAAAAGGTGACAATTTGATGTCCAAAGCACGAGGTGTTATCGATTCTCGACAATACTGCGACCATACGGCATGCATATAGCCTGTAATCCTTACTGGCAAACTTTTCGTAGAAAGTTTTTCAGGGGATGTAACTTTCAAACTACTTCCAAGAAACAGTAAACATTGGTCGGCTCCTAAAAGAAACCCCGGAAAACCTAGAAATTTTTTATTTTGAGCTCACGACCCACAGTTTCCTTGTCGTGTTGGGCCAGCAAGCTCCTAAGTACTGACAGACGCGCGCAATTGCAGGCGTTTGCTGACGCATCTCACCAGCCTATACTTTCAAAAAAAGTTAAGAGTTCGTAAGTTCATCAGCCAATCATAGACGGCCTTCCAAGCAAAATCCACCAATCATAGACAAAAAAATAGAGCGTAAGTACTTACGTTCACTTAGCGAGTTCTGAAAGTATGGCACCAGGCTACGGTACCCGTGATGTAGCCTGACCATACGTTCACCTGACCGACAACACTGTATGGGTAGGATACGCGCCTCTCTCCTCCATGCCATGTCCAGGGCAACTCCTAGCACTGCTAACAATATTCTGGGACTAGGGGCCAAGCTATCAAAACTCACTCAAGTACACGAAGTGACCTGAGTGAACGTAGCAGCCGATTCATGTTTTGCGAGTGATGTGTTCTTTTTTTTACAAAATTAAATGCATTATTTACTACGCTGGTATAAAGCAGGTGCGCTCATGAAAAAATGTCATCGCTTTCTTCTGGTGATTTTCATCACCACCGCCACTATATAACTACTTCTTCAAACAGCATTTCTCTGTTTAGTTCGTTTGCATGGATCATGACAATTACTATTTGTTTCACTGTGAACGAATTTCATCATCTCGTACAGATAAGATTTATACTGTAGACAGGGCGCTCAGAATAGAATGCACAATGGACATTCAATTTCGTAGCTGGAGGCGTGTGCGAGAATAGAAATGGGTTCCGTCATAAGATCTTGGACGCTTGCCATTCACAATTTGTACACAGGCATCTTAGGAGAGGCGAGCCGCGAGCATTAAAGAATTTTTTCACCGGAGCGGCGTATTCTTTATTTATTCACCGGACCGGAGCACAACACTACACAATCACACATTTCACCATCCAAATACATTATCAATATTATTTATTGAATTTTATGTTGCATTCTTAACTCAAATCCAAATATATGAATTGTCCAAATCCACAAATAACTTAAAGCGCAGCATCTACGTAGAACAACCAACTTGAAGCGCAGCATCTACGTAGAACACACTAACTTAAAGCGCAGCATCTACGTAGAACAACCAACTTAAAGCGCAGCATTTACGTAGAACAACCAACTTAAAGCGAAGCATCTACGTAGAACAACCAACTTGAAGCGCAGCATCTACGTAGAACACACCAACTTAAAGCGCAGCATCTACGTAGAACAACCAACTTTATGATGAAATGGTTGTGATGATGAAATGGTTGTGATGCTTGAATCTTAGGGTAAGAATGAAGATATTCTGAGTGGACTTTGTCACGACGGTGTCGAGGTGTTGTTTAATCGAGTCAGTCGTCAAGTTGTGCCACTTGCTTTCAGGCGGTCGCGCTACAACGTACATGTACATGCAATAAACATGTGTAGGCGAGGCATCAGTCAGGCACTATATGCTTCGGGCACCAGCTTCAGTACCAGAGGCTTACATACCGTCTTCATAGTCAAATCTAGATGAAGTAGCTGGATGTATCAATCTTACATTAAGGTTCACTAGGCGTCTAAATAATTCGACTCTAATATCTTATTTACTTTTGTGCGAATGAGATAGTCTATGCTTTCGTACTCCTATTATTTTAATATTAACTCCTGGTTCGACCATTCAACTTCGGTTCAAATGAGATCGTAGGTAACGACTCAATTTGTTGTGTTGATATTCTTGCACAGAGTGGAGCTGCCAAGAACTGTCCTGGTGCAACTATCCGACCTTCTTATCTGTTACATAAATAAATCATTGAGCAGCGCGGGAGTATATCAGTCCCTGTACTAGACGATCAACAAAACAACGAAACTAAATCCATGAGGCAGATCATGCAGGAAGGCGCAAGTATAGCATTAGTTTTTGTTGAACGCAGCGGATAAAACAGTTCACAGGCTGGTAACGAAGGCTATACAAGAGTTCCTTTTATCTGCGCTCCTCCTATTGGCTGATTTGATGTGAAATTGAAGCCATAACACAGACTTGTGATGCATAAACTCCTTGATTTGCTATCATTACAAGCGTGCAGTGGTAGTAAACTGTGCATGCAGTGGTGGTAAACTGTGCATGCAGTGGTGGTAAACTGTGCATGCAGTGGTGGTAAACTGTGCGTGCAGAGGTAGTAAAC
>NW_025946698.1:0-46567 GCF_000764305.2 Hyalella azteca | reverse complement strand
CCCCTGCAACACTACCAGCGGCGAGAAGCAAGCAACAGCATCGTGCATCAGCTGGCCCAAATGAGGGCGGATGAACGATAATCAGAGGCGGCGATCCATCGTGGCCTGGGACTGCTACGTCCCAAACAAGAACCAAGAGTACCAAGATTGCCAAGTGCGCGGCGGTAAGTTCACGCAATAATGCTCTTCAGTGCGCGGTAGTACGTTCACTCAATAATGCTCTTCAGTGCGCGGTAGTACGTTCACTCAATAATGCTCTTCAGTGCGCGGTAGTAAGTTCACTCTCGTTATACTTCCTCTCTTCCCCATCCTCACCCCCTCATCTCAATTCCTGTCCATATTTCGCCTGTTCTTCAGCCCCCCATATCAATACCCCCAGGCATTAGGGGGCTCAACCCCTGCCCCTTTGCTTTGCCATGGCAACGTCAGCTCAGCTCCACCTCACCTGCGCAGCCCTACCACCTGCAACGCAGCCCTACCACCTGCTGTACGCAGCCCATAACCAGCTGTAAAAGCCCTTACCTGCTGTACACAGCCCATCACCTGCTGTGCAAGCCTTCCACCTGCGGTACGCAGCCCTACCACCTGCTGTACGCAGCCCTACCACCTGCTGTACGCAGCCCATCACCAGCTGTGCAAGCCTTTCACCTGCTGTACGCAGCCCTACCACCTGCTGTAAGCAGCCCATAACCAGCTATAAAAACCCTTCAGCTGCTGTACTCCCATCACCAGCTGTACAAACCCTCAACCTGCTGCTACACAGCCCATCACCTGATGTACAAGCACATCACCAGCTGTACAAGCCCTTCGCCTGCTGTACAAGCCCTTCACCAGNTTAACTTCCAAGCCGGTCTATGTTACCCCTGTCTCTTATACACATCTAGATGTGTATAAGAGACCTGCTGTACACAGCCCATCACCAGCTACAAGCCATCCCAGCTGATCGTAACCTACTGTACGAAGGCCCACCGACATGCAAATAGCGGCCCGCAGCTCCAATGCCATGCAACCTGCAGCCCGCCGCTGCACGCATGCCACAACGACTTATACAAACTTCCGTATGCAGCCCCTCCTAGCCTGCGTGCATGCAGATCTGTCTGATCTGACTTTCTGCTTATAATGCGTGATGCTGGTAAGCGTGCGGTAGCGCAAGGCACTGAAGTTGATGCAGGCCATGGAGTTGATGCACGCCAGGGGCTACCAAGAGGAGTTCGCAGCGCAGACTCGTGGACGCCGCGGTCACAGCATTTGCGTACATACCACAAGTTTAATTGTTCATTCGTTTTTTGCGCCCGTACCAACACGTCCCAATACCACAAGGGCGATTCAGTTAACTGAGGCATGAAGTGAGTGCCGTTGCTCGGTGGTGGCGCGAGTGTTGAAATGCGACGCGGGCAGAATAAGAATGACAAGCGGAGAGCCCGTCGAACTGCTCTATTCCGATCATCTCTACATGCGCGTCTCATTTTGCTGCAGTTTTTTCATAAAAGTAGATCATGTACAACATCATGAGCGAACGACGGCAGCTTAACAAATTCACTTTAAGCATTTTGTGGCGGATGGGGCCGCGGAATTGGATCCCACTTCGCGAATTGCTTTCTCTTATCTTTAACCATTATTAAACCTAAATATCTGCCAAGTATCTTCATCCCTTCTTGCTTATTATCTTCCATAGTAATAGATGATTTTAACCTAAATTATAACCAAGTAATTATACCCATCTTTGCAAAGTAATTTTTACCAACTATCGACCAGAAATTATAGCCAATCTTTTCATTTATTTAATCGAATTTTCACAAGGTACGTATACATAATCTCCACCACTTATTTTGTCCGAGATCAGACAGAAATTGTACCTTACTTCAGCCAAATAATACCACCTCATCTCTGCCAGTAATTTTAACAAGCTTCGGCCACATAATTCCATCCCATCTCTGTCAGTAATTGCACCCTATCCCACCAGCATTTCCATTCCATCTTAGCTGTAGTGGTGACTACAACATTCTGACACACGTACAAGTTTTTTACGGGAGAACTGGACGGCCGCAAAGCAATCAGGCTGATAACGAGTGCCCTAGCAACAACAGCAAAAACTGCGACGACGACTCAAACAACAGAACAAGCAACAACACAAACAACAGAATCAGCAAGAACAGCAACATGAGCAACAGGATCAGCAATAGCACCAACGCAACAATCAGGACCAGCAACAGTAACAATAATGCCGCGCTTATATGAACACATGAACACCGGCAACTATAACAACAGCATCAACAGAAGAGAATGCAGTTGGAATAACGACAACATTTTCCATAACCACAACAATGGCAGCAAGCAAAAAACATTATTATCAACGATGACTGCACTATTCCCAACGACGCAAAACAAAACAGCGATGGCAATGACAACAACGCAGCTCCCTATCTCATGATGAATTCCTGGGTAACTCTACCTCCTCAAGGCCGCTCCTAGCTGCATTGGTTGGCTATATACCCACGACTCGCTTGAGACCTGCAGTCCCCTGACGACTGCAAGTCTCTTATATCGCGCCTCCTGACGCAAGACTGATGCCCAACTTGCTGTTGTGGGGCGCTGGGGAGGAGCGCCCGCACAGCTGTGGGGGTGAGGGTGCAGTAATACGATCAACCCCACACGTCGCCCCTCGCTAACTAATTTTCCAAAACAAATAAAGATAGCCAAGTGTTTCCGAATTACGTTACTCGTCCAGCGGATAGTCAATGTCTGGTAGGGTATTTTGTATCCATCAAAATTCTTTTATATAATGTTGACTCAAACATAAGATCAATTGATTCTGGAATAAAATGGTGCGAGTGACAGCATGTACTGCACATATCGTTCAGGTCCACGCTGCAGGAATAAACACAACGTATCAATTGCAAGACACCAATGCCCAACATCCGAGAGCTGAGTGAGTGCCACTATATAGGAGCCATTTGATCAAGTAATTTCTCGTGGCAGTAAGCTTCTCTTCACCTAATTACGGACTAGTAATTACATAAAAAATCACCCATAAAATTTAAAAGACGTTTTAAAAGACAACATTCAAGTACCGAATATAAAAAATGTCGAATATAAGAAAAATGTAGGCCGCGATCCTGTGGCGAGAGGAACCTTTAGGAAGTGAAGAGGACACTTCGCCCTGCCGACGAGCCCTCAAGCTGTCGAGCACGGCGCTGGTATATACGCTCGACGCACACTTCACTCATTATTTAGTAATTAGTGATGCATGCAGTTATTCATGTGGGAATTTCCTTGTATACGTCTCAGTGTAATGCGGGGTACAGCCATTACATTGCTCCACTTACTGTACTTCAATTGTGACCACGTCAATAAACGCAGTGTAAGGCAAACAAATTCAGTTGGCTGATTGAACCGATATGAATTTCTCACAACACATGCTAGCCACACCCTCAATCATTTACGACCCACTTTGTAATTCATTGAAGTACATTACATGAACCATTAAACAATGGTTCATGGTTCAATGAGCCTCCAGCAATTCATGAATCAATTAACAGAATAAATAATTAAAAAAAAATTATATATTAAAAAAATGTTATACGTATATTAAAAAATGTTATATATTAAAAAAAGTTGAAAAATAATTTTTTTAATATTCGAAAATTAATTGAGAAATTCATTGTACATCTGTAAGATTGGAGACACTGGATTCTTTGAAAGTGTTGTATTTAAAAAGTAATTTTTAAACGTATATCATTAACTTAATCATTGGCAATGAAATAATGAGTAGAGTTAACGAAAACGATGGAATGGTGCACAAGTCCCCCGCTACATGCACCATCATACCACAATATTTCAAAACTTTTCCAGCTCTACAAAACCGATATTTTTATTAATTAACTAGCTCGCTCTGGCTTCCTGAATATTGTATTGGATAATAGGTGCTTTAGTTTCGACGATGTTGATTAAACTTCACTGCGAGCTATGGTAACGGACAGGACGAAACACTGCCATCAATACACATCAATAATGCCTCCTGATTATCATCTTTCCGACACGCGAGCCTGCGGCACTGACCAGTGACCAATATGAAAATGACAGCCGTGTCAGCGCAGGTCAACCGCCGGCTATTGGTCGAATATATTTTATTTGGCTGACTTCAGACAGATTATCTCGTATCATTAACAGCCATTATTTAACTCAACACACAGACGTAGATATTTTAGCAATGAATGTATAATGGCCTACAATAACTCGCCACAAACACGCTAGGGAGTCTCGATGGTTACGTATCACGTATTTGAAATCAAATTTTCTGAAGGTTCGACTTGTGTGGAACGACGATATTTCTTTTTGTTGTTCACAAGAGATGAATAATAAAAGAGCACGCCTTTATATACTAGACACGGCTGAGGGTATAAATCGGATGTGATGGTGAATGCAGTATGAACAAGCCACCTGCACCTTGACGAATCATCGGATGATTTAATGCGCCAGTGATACTAGAGATACGCCAGCTCACTGAGAGTTGCGTAGGCGCAAACATTTGTTAATTGGAAACCTGAAACTTTAGCTTGTTATGGAATGATTTTGGGCAACAGCAAGCATGAAGTGGTAGTACAGTACATCTAGTTCCCAGTCCATGACACGTAGCTACCTTGTCTCTATTTAGTCCCCAATACACGACACGTCTCAAACACGTATAAATTCCTTCACCAGTACATGCATGGTACTTCTCACACACGTGTACATTGTCACCAGCACATGTGATGTCCCTCACATGATTATGTCCCTCATGTGCTGCAAATAACTACTTCACATGTACATATACAAATGTCTTGCTAGTATAATAATCATATAGAGTCTTGCTCCACTTGGTTGCGGTGACTGGCCAGTGGTCACGCGGACTACTTCTGCGGGGTTACGGTACGGGGTGTTGGGGAAACTGGTCATGCGAGACCACCTTAACTTGGTCACGGGACAGGTCTGCGGTAGTACGATGACAGCAACAATTGTTCACACATATAACATTGCAAGTTCCTTTTCCAATCACAGATCAGAGATAATGGCTTTGAAGCTGATCATACAACCTAGGCAGCTCGGTCATTCTGTACCACTGTCCTGATTAAAGAATAGTTTTAAAACTCGCTGGGTATAAAAATTTATTTAACGATATTGATGATTTTGAGTTTAATTGTTCGATCCTAAATTGCTCTAATTCTGTCAGGTTGGTTTCCGTGGTTGCCTACTTAAGGCACGTACCGGTATGTCAGTTCTCGTATGAAAAAGGTTACGGCAAAAATCGTACAAAGAGAGGGTTGCAATGAAACACTGGTACATTTCACAGTAAATTGAGAAATTCAAGTTCACATCCTACGTTGACAAAAATCTCTAGAATATGAAAAAGAAAGTTCAAACACAATTAAAGTGGAAAATCTATCGGTTAGCATCACTATAATCTTTTACTTTTACGAGAAACGTTGAGCCGTAGAACGCTCCCGTATAGAACGGTACGACTCCCGAAACGACCGTCCCTCACGCGCGCGTTTGCAGCCGTATTCCAAGTAGCCGTACTGCATTCGTAGCCGCGCATCCCCGCTGTCCGCGGTCGTTCTTGTACCACAAATGTCTCATGACAACTGCGTCTTAAATACTCTATATCGCTTCAAGCCACATTCATATTCTTCTCAACGCCTGCACACAAGCAGTGTTCAATATTTATAAGCCAGAATTACCTACACTTTATTCAGTCCGTTCACATCTCAGGTATACGTAGGTCTAGCATAGCACCAAATTGAAAAATGACCAATAAAGAGCAAACATACTAGTAATGAAGTAATAACACGGCAACAGACAGAAAGATTACAATATACACATGTAGTAGCATAGGTACTGCATGTAAGACGGGGGGAGGTTCACTTCAAGCGTATCCTTGGACACGTTGAAAGGATCGTTGACTGAGGATCTAATGAAAATAACTTCCACAACAACGAAAATCACTCCGTCGAATGAGGAAGCTAATGTAAACACCGTATTTATCTCATCGGGGACGTATTTACGATTAAATTGCTTTTAAAAAACTTTAGACTGAAAATGTCTACATGTTCTAATGTTCCCGTACAAAAGTTAACAAAACAGAATCGTATCCGAAGTGATAAGCAACAGAATCAGAGCGCTGTTATCAGTAAAGGCTTTATGTATATCAATGTAATCGTGTGAGCATCAGGAAGATATGCAACGTCGAGAAGCAGCAGTGGTAAACAAGCCATAAATATAAGAACAGCGCCGGAACACCACGCATCCATGTCACGTAAACAGCAACTACAACCTTACATTCTCTTGTTCATCATTCCTGGGACTCTTAATCGCTCTCTCAATCAGTTGAGGTTGTGCTATCGAAATGGAAATATTTCTTATAAGTACAAATAATTAACAGATACTGCTAAAATTCTAAAAAATGTAATGATTCGTTCGTTGTATGTAATGAATGGATTCAGCTTATAATAAACTACACTATACATATGATTTCTGCATTTGTTCACAAGCATCATACCCGAGAACTATGATTTATCTTAATTTTTCTTGAAAGGAAGAGGGACACAACGCCTGGGGGTGCGGGTCGTGGGTGCCACACGAGCGGTGACGAGGACCGCAGTTCAAGGGGGGCGGCCGCAGACACCCTGACTGTGCTGCAGACATCCTGACTGTGCTGCAGACACCCTGACTGTGCTGCAGACACCCTGACTGCTGCAGACACCCTGACTGTGCTGCAGACACCCTGACTGGGCCGCAGACACCCTGACTGTGCCGCAGACACCCTGAATGAGCCGCAGACACCCTGAATGAGCCGCAGACACCCTGAATGAGCCGCAGACACCCTAAATGGGCCGCAGACACCCTGACTGTGCCGCAGACACCCTGACTGTGCCGCAGACACCCTGAATGAGCCGCAGACACCCTGAATGAGCTGCAGACACCCTGAATGGCTGCACTTTTTTGTAACTCCATCAGCGAAAAAGTCTTTCAATCCAGTCTTTTCAAGCTAAACCCACCAATCATACACGAGATATCGGTCGCGATGTGTACTTAAGACGCATATTGTACTAATCAAGTTTTGATTGTGCGGCCTCAGGTAAAGATTAATTTAGTATCTTTGATTGAATTTATTAGCTTCGAAGAGAAGAAGGTTTACTGAAACGAATTCGTTTTCGCATCATAAAACGTGGACTATTGAATGGGGCGGAGCATTTTGCAACTTTTTCTTAATTCGGGTTCACAGTCGAGGGGAAAATTGTGGAGGTGCAAAATTGTGCAAAATTTATGAGCCTTGGTTGATTCCTTCATGATTCGAGGGTTGTTTGAAGATTTATATAATTAAAAAAACATATTTATGTAAAGTGTACCAAATATCTGTGCAGCATTTTTGGAGGTCACAACAGACAAAAATCATCACAAAATCCAAGAAACAAGGTTTCTAAGCTCTATTTCTATTCCAAAATATACATATATAATAATATATTTTAAAAATATATTAAAGCATATACACGAAAATTTTTCTCAAAATAAATTTTTGTTACTTGAGGGTCGCAAGGAGTAAAAACCATTATAAAATATTCCTAAATTTTGTACTTAAGTAATGGCCATTTGACACTTACGACATTCAAGTGCTACCTTAGCGCTGCTACATAATGTGGCTTAATTAGCAGCTGGCTGAGTTATCTGTATTCGATAGCTGATCGACGCGATAGTTGCAGGTGAAATGTCAGGTCTATCTATTCTGTACAATTATGAAATCTCTGTTCTATTTAATCTGTATAAAGTGTATTCAAATTTAAATGGGGACACTGCACCATTCGACGCCAAGTCTAAACGCAGATGCGGCAGAGCTGTTGAAATGCGTTCGTTACTAGAATTTACAATTCCAGTAATGGGAGGCTAGTGGTTCACGGAATGCTTAAGTCACAATGTCCTCTCATATATTCGAGTATAAATAAAACTTTCAAAAAGCTTCCTAAAATAACAGAAGTTTGGGTTAGCATTCAATGATATTTTAAATTTTAATCGCTATCTCCGGTACTAAAGGAGATAACGATTATTTAAAGCCCTTTACATCAGCCTTCGTCAGCATGAGGCAAATCGGGAAATAATGAACGAGGAATAAAACCTTAAAATGGATTGCGGATCTTAGTCAAGTCAATCCGTAGATAATTTTTCTCAACAATATATGCTGTGTGAGTGAATATTTTTTGAACGACTCTTTAGAGTTGTGAATAAAGTCCATTCGTCTCAAACGATAACGCCAATTTCAAGGAGATCTACAGACGGATTAGCACAGAAACCATACTATAATGCACTATTTTGTGAATTACATTGCGTGGCCAGCTTACATACAGTGGCTCGCAAAAGTATTGGATACATTGCAATATTCTTCATATCTCAAGTTCAAATGCGAGATTTTTTATAATATTTGGTTAGTATATTGCTAATGGTGCTAGAAACATTATAGAGAAAGGGTATTGAAAAGTATGCATTGTTTAAATTTTATTCAACGAATAGAAAATTTAACCCACTCAGAAGTATTGAGTACATGTTCAAAAATAAAGAAAAATAACTGTTTTTAAGTACTATAAATTCGCTTTTCACTTCAGGCGTTCCACTAACCTCATAACGTTATCTAATTGGCCAAGCAGCGCAGTTTGCTATTGTTTACGAGATTTTGTGTTCCGATGAAGATATTATATTCAGCTTCATCTCTAAAATCTAATTTTAAATTACTAAAACTCGAGAGTTGGCGACAGATTTGCGTCAAAAGATCATAGATTGTTACAAGAAACGGAAGGGGTATCGAATAATATCCAAGGAGCCTAATCTATCATTGAGTACAGTTGGCAATATCATCAGGAAGCAATCATCCTGATGATATCATCCGAGCATGCTGTTGATAACCTTCCAGGACCTGGTCGTCCAAGGAAACTAATGGACGGTAATGCAAGGTGGATTAACAGGAAGGTACAAAAGAACCCTTTTGTTACTCGTGGTGAAAAAAAGACCTGAGGAATCTTGGGCTGATGTGGAAAAGGACGCAATCAGCAGAGCTCTAAATCGTACTGGCCGGTGTCAAGGTTCGATCAAATTCCTTTTGAAAGTTCGACTTTTGTTCGATCCTTTTATGTTTATTTTTGAACATGTACTCAATACTATTGAGCGGGTTAATTTTTCTATTAGTTGAATAAAATCTAAACAATGCATACCTACTTTTAAATATCCTTTCCATATAATGTTTCTATCACCATTAGCAATATACTGACCAAATATAAAAAATCTCGCACTTTAACTTGAGATATAAAGAAAATTGAAATGTATCCAATACTTTTGCGAGCCACTGTAATTCCGGTGGTTCGGAGTGGTTATGGCTGAAAGGTACCAAAAAAGATATCGTCATAGTTGTAACGTTTCGTTTTTATTCCCTTAAGCGTTTTACTACGGAAAGATGCCTAATAGTACTTTTTTACATTTTTATGACTGCTCATAAGCCTCATATTGTTTCTAGTGGGAAAACGCGATTGTTCAAACTTATACCTACCTATATCTTTTGAGGACTCGATTCTCTAAAATTTGAACAATGGATTACCTCTTTAAGGTACCAACACGTTGAAAGTTGTTACTATTATACATGTCGAGTAGTTTTTAATTCAATATCTAGGTTTAACCTAGATAGAACAGAGAGTTTTTATGCCCTATGGCTAACCAATTATATACTTAAAGGATAATTTCAGAAGTATTATTCGCCTTTAGTGTGGCCCACGGCCACGGACCATGGGATAACTGTATGGAGCTCTAGAAATTGAAACATGCGCCCTAAAGATGTTTTAATGATGGTTTCTATATCTTGCAACTGTCGCATGGCCATGAGTCGTTTTAGTCAAAAAGTAAATTCAAATTTTGCTTCAAATTTTCTTACGTGTCACCAATAATGAAGATGATAAGAAGATTTTAAGCTTGGTAAATAAATTCTAAAGAAGTTTTTTAGGAGTATTTTTGCCCATTGAGACCTCTCAAAATACTATACGAATTTTTGAGATTTTATTATTTTTATCTTTTTTAAATTTTCAAACGACAGTCAAATCATACAGAAATCAACCTAAGGGTATAAAAATTTACGCACATCGCTTTTTTTAACTTCCGCAACTTTTCCACACTATTGTGAAACCGAAATCGAAGAAGTTGTAATGAAAAAAACGCTCCACCTTACTGTTGAAATCGAGTTGTTAACGTTTCGTAAGCGTATTTTCAGCATGGCCAATATATCCCTGCATTTACAGCGCGGTCTGCAGCACACGATGTACGGGACGAGAGATATTCAGCCGTCCCTGCTCTGGCGGATGCGTTGCCATCACGACCGATCCTTCCTGTCCCTATTTGCAGCAACTTAAACATTGAATTTAGTTATGAGAAAAAATTTCAGCCGTTATATACATCATTTGATCCCCGTTTTTACTATAAAATAACACTAGAATCACACGTTTCTAATTTTAAGATCACAACAAATCAATTAAATATAATCGGTCTTATCAACGTCTTATCTAAGAACAATAGACTAGCTCTGAGGTAAAATTTACTAAACCCGATGAGTTAATTTTTAGTACCTATATATGTATAAAAAATCAGAATTGTCAAAGAAGGTATTGTATCATGCAACAACACCCTGGGTTAGCAGGTTGAGTAGTGACGCGTTATAGTTGATCTTCCCGGGATATGTGCAAGCGTACAGCGAACGCGTTCAACATTTGCGCTTGCGAGATCTGAAGATAAACTTCCCTCAAAATTGATAAAATTGACGACAAAAATCTGAAGAAAAACTAAGAAAATCCCTCCCTTAAACTCACATTCGTGTAACTTAACATAATATTACATATACAGAATATTCTATCTCGGATTAATTCGGAGATGGTTGAGTGACAAGATATGAGATATCAGCAACAAAAGATAATCATCTTCAATACCGTATGTCTGCTCACGATATGCTTTTAGTACAGCGCTGCGTCTTTAGCGAGACGGAAATATGCTTCGTATTTATGCAAGCAGCAGTTTTTTTAACCATAAGCAAGCAGGGACCCAACACGGTAATATACAAATGCATTGGAATGAACAATTAATGAGCTACTCCGTGACCTTTAGTAGAGCTCTATACTTGGAATGAGTCTTAGTAGAGCTAGCGTGACGTACTCAGCATCAATAATAGCGTATAAATTGAGATTTAAGGATTAGAATTCAAGCCTTTAAGGTTTACCATTATCATGCGTTGAAACTCATACTCAAATAGTTTGTATGTATAATAATAGGTAAACTACGACATAAAATGACTGAGACATACCCAACAAGTATTTGTTGTCCAAGACTCCACATACAAGTCAGGGTTGAACAGGGCACCTGCCCGGGTAGCAGCCAACCTATACCCACCCGGGATGGGTTTTTTAACGTAAAAAAACGTTTTTTTTTTAACACGGAGTAAAAAGTGAGTTTTAAGGGAAACCTATAAGAAGGCATCAAAATGATCCCATGTTTGAATTTGGAAACGTAATAATACTGGATCGATGCTACTTAAAATGTATCTAATATACCTTCTTCAACAAATTCAGTCTTCCCATATATGAATAGTGCATGCTTCTAAAAAAACTCACATCGATTCGAGTCCTAAAACATACACATCCATTTTAAAATCACCGAAATATTACATTACTTTGTCCCCTAACTTGCTCTACATTCATTCAAGACCTATCACAATAACATGATATTAAATAAGGGACCACAAGATAGCTCCTTAATATCAATGTCCTTTCTGCAATTTTTGTAATTTTGTTTTAGGTCACACCACTGATAGAGAAATAAACTTTACAGAAGTTTTCTGTAACAATTTTATGTTAGCTTTATCTAAACAGTAGGTTTAATATCAATTTAAACTTGGGTTTTAATTTCATTCACATAGGTACTTTAGTTTCGCAATGTGAAATATGAAAAAAAACCTACATTAGTCCTAAGAAAATATTATTTTTACAGTGATATTTACACACTCATACACTATGTATATATGCTTTTTAAGACTATTACTCCATGATTGATATTGTTTTTGTGTTAACCAACTCAAAAGTCCATTAAAGAAGTTGCTACAAAAATTAGTCATTGATAAAAGCCTACAGTCATAACTGTGTAATAAGGGGAGCAAAGTACATAGTATTTTGTCTCTTTTGTCATAAAGCCACTTGATATTTTGGCTCCATAACAGGACTCAAATCTTAAAAGACTTAACAAAAGAAAGGCTGGTAATGAAGAAAAAAGAAGACCAAACCCTCTAAGTATTTATTTTTTAAGACATAATGATAGAGAATTTTTTCAAAGAGGTTATTTTACTATTATTTAGAATACTAGGTCTTTTAAGAACATGTGTGTTTTTTTGCATAATTTAACTTCCTTGTTAAAATTTAAAAAGCAACTAACAATACAATCCTGTCAATTTTTGAGCACTTACAATAGTAGTAGCCTAAACTAGCCTAATTGTTTGGTAAAAATTTTAAAGTGATTAGTCTAATTATTCAACAATTATAGGAGAAAGAAATGGAAAATATTTTTTTACAAGCTTGCACTATTCGAGTACCTATTGAAAAACCAGAAAACAGGGGGAACTGGGTTAATTGTTTCAATGCATATTTTTTCTATTAATTTGTAGTCTCTGACAGAGATGTTTCTGTTTCACTGTTGTATTAATAGTGACACATCAAATTAATGATGCATCATCAATCAACTCATTGTTAAAAAATTGACAATTATTGGATCTAAAGTTAAGCCAAATGTAATAATACAAGTTGATACTGTATACCTTCAAATTTTCAATAATCACCATAAATTATAAAGACTTTAAAGATAAGTACAAATGATAGAAGTAAAAAAAGTAGGTAATAAAACCCATATTACCCATTTTGCCCGTTTTTTTTTTAAAAAACCCCGAGTTTTTAATGAAAAACGTGTGGGTTGGGCAATTTAAAAAAACTATTTTTTTGCAACCCTGATAGAACTACAAGGTCCATCATTATGATCTAAGCAGTGCTTGTTTGCGGTTGCTGACCAATTTCTCCCCATTTCATAATCTCATTCCAAAAAGAATTGTGTCTTAATTAGCTAGTGAGCATAGCCCGTACGTACAAATTGACACTATAAATAAAGAAGATAAAACGAAGGCAGTGACAATATTAAGAATTTTTTCATCTCGGCTAATTTTGTTACACAGCCTCACCGAACCCAGTTTCAATACGATTCATCTATCGAAAAGTTCATGTGTACTGCGTGTGTATTTAAAACGTCCCTTGGTTATCAATCTACCTCACAAGGTATCGTTGATGGCATCATATTTTGTCTACCTTTCTACCGATGTGCAAACTGGGTAACATGAATGCCATCATCGTCAATTCTTTCTATTCAGTTACAGTACCATATATTATAAAAACCCTCCACAACAGCTGCGGACCGCAAATAGTGCCGGGTGAACCTGCCCGACGCTGAGATACGAGTTTTTACACTCGCATCACAGGATCAGATCGTTCACCCAGGCATTGACCATCCTATGGACATAGCACAAACTATTTACTTCAACTACACAACATTTACTTGGATGGCATGCCTGTAGCTTTCCTATATTAGCTTTCAGTCCCAAGAATTCGAGGTTATCCCTTGAATAAGAATGAACAATTGTTGTTATTCAGATTACAAGACGTATTTCCCACTGCACGCTTCTTTGACATCGTACGCTAGTGTAAATGCAGAGGCCGCACCTAATTTCTACAGACGGCTACATAAATCGAGTCTTTTAACCCTTACAACTCTACCTTTTCCGATCCCTCGCCCATCTCTGCTTGACCAGTTTTTCTCCTCCTACATAGAGACTCCTGAAAGAGACTGACAATCCTTGATTATTTTCAGCAGTTGGACTGCGTAAACGAAAAAAAAATCTTACGACCTCTCCACAAAACAAATTCCTATCTCAGAGCCACAGCTGCGCAGCAGTCTTCCATCGACTCTCGTTAAAGACGATCTCTTCTATAGCTGTTGCGCGCCTTCTTTCGAATCATCCTGCACTACTGGATTAACTACTGCGTTGTCGAATAGAAATTACTTTGAAGTAGCAATTCATTTAAATTCTCCTTAGAGTATACGGTTTATACACAATAAAACCAAATTTACACAACGAAACACGCAAAATTCGGACAAATATTAACAGTTTACAAAAGAAATATCATCCGCACTATATGAAGTTAAGTATCGGCAGCCATCAAATAAGTGAGGCAGGCAAAGTTTCGTTCCTCTTGAGATGAGGCGGCACCCGGCCGCTGGCAACGTGTTGGGATTACGTAACTCAGCTCTCCAAAACTCGGCCTACTTCTCCGTACGATTATCACAGTAATTACTAATTAGCAATGTTCTTGGCATGCTGATGGTCCAAAGATACTGGTTATTACTGGTTGTGTGGGTGGGAATTATATGCATTGTTGTAAGACGAACTATTCCCTGATGTGCAGAGAATTGTTAATCGAGAATGCAGACCAGAGAAATTTATAGTTTTCTCCATAAATCAATATTAATAGCATCTCTGAAAATGATCTATAAATTTTCGTGTTTGGGTGCACATTTGATGCAATAAAATACTTCTAGTGTTCGTGATTATTATAATATAATACAAATTATTGCCAGGATATTGAAAGAGCAAAAACAAAAAAGTAATAATGAAAAAATTTTCAAATAAAATTATTAATAAAGATAGGTTAACTGCGTCTGCAAGCACTATGTTAAGTCATCCCTAAAACCGTCAGCAAAAATTCGTCTTTAAACTCGTCCTATATATGAAATACTACGCGTTCAATTACTTTTTAAAATTCTATTTAATTTTAACAATTATCAAGTGTAGGTACCGTAGTGCCTTCAAGCAAATAAAAGTTAATTCAATACCCATAAGAGAAAATCATCCAATAAATAACTAAAGGGTATCGACGTAGAATGTAAGATATGACCGTGTGACGTCATATGCTACATATTCAAAGTCAAAGGCAATAATCGCAGGCGAACACAAATCAAGCGGTCACATCAAAAGTAACCATGAACTCACCCGGGCAGCCCGGAGACTTCCTCCATAACATGATCACCCCTCGTGACGCCAGGGCCAAGAGCTGTGCATCGCTCTGCCTTGTCACTCAGGGTTGGCCCAGAAGGCCCGTATGATGTACTCGGCTGTGGAGGTTCGTGGCAGGAGGGTAGAGGATGTTTTCTAGGTCGTCCTCGCTTGCCCGGCTTCTTTAGCAACATCGGGGCTTGCTTTTCATCCATAGGAACATCTTCATAACGTTTAACGGAGCTATGCATGACTGTTAATATCAGTTATTCATATCAAAAGAATGACAAGCCAGAGATGAGGTTCTCGTAAAACTATGTTCAGTGTTCGCACAACGCAGGCTGAGACCGCTGAGTTAGCCTGTCTTCAAACTTCAATCGTGGTACGCATCAGAGCTTGGCATTCGAGTTAATAGGCTATCTATGACTGCCGTATCACATTCGCATCATTCACTTTCCCACTCATCGATGTTGGTCGACTCACTGCTACTTAAATAATTCACGCACAGTTGCATACTACTCCTGCTGAGTATATTTTTTCAACTGGGACTGACATCGTTTCAGACAAATTAATTATTAAGATGTTTAGGGAGAAAACAGCCTTTCCTATGTCGTATCTCGCCAGAACTCATCCATCCTCAAGGTTATTGCAGGATTCAAAATCAAATTTAATGTAAAGCTTATTGTTCAGTCACGTTAGGTAGCTCAGTTATCGGATTTAGATTTCACTGACAAAAAAATTAAGTTCGACAACGTTCTCAACTTTTCAATCACTATCAGTCAACAAATTTACTACTGTAGCACAATCTGAGGATAAAATATTGAAGCTACAAAACGGCGCTTCTAGAAATCTTCACAACTTCATTTAATAAAAAATTATATTGACTTTTTTAATTAGGTATTATCACAGCAACAGTTAACTTGCCACAGCAGCAATGCGACGAGCAGCATTGCTCCAACTACTTCAGCTTAACTTAAGCCAAAAAACTGAACTTATTTGGCCGAGATAATACGGTTATATATGCTTGAAGGAACAATTTCAAACAGAATTAATAACCAAATATTCACCACATGGCTAATGCAAACTGAAACGAGTCGTTAGTAGACAACAGCAAGAATCTTCGATACTTGAAAATAAATTTGGGAGCGCTTTACGCTGGCGTACCTCTCACATCACTTGCCCGAGTGACACTGAGTTTGAAGGTCGTAGACTCGTAGTCTGCACTACTGCCTCTGCTGCCCGTAGCTGGCAACACAGCGTCAAGCCGACCTGCACAAGATAGAAACTCTTTACTGTAGCACCAAGATATTTCAGTCAAGTCTCTCATGCTTCTGTTTGAGAAACTACGTTATATAACAAATAAAATACTTTATAGAAATATGATATGTATTCATATCGCTACGTTAACTTCTCAGTGATTTGGGAAATTATTTCTTTCTAGAGGCAATAATACTTTCAACTGCATTCATAAAGGTTTGTTATCATGCACTGCAGTTTTCAACATCCCCTTACATCAATGTATAGTACTAAAATTACAAAAAAATGCAAAAAATTAGTTTCAGATACTAATGCTATCTTCCGAACGTAGTAATATGCTGAGAACTTGCTAGAAAAGCTATTTTTTTATTATTTCGTCCGGCGCTATCTGGCATCGAATGCACAGGTATGGAGTGCCGACACCAGACATCACTGTAAATGTGATTTAAATATATCTGCATGGTGCTAGAGCTGCGATACATTATTTCTTAGGTTATTAGGAAGTTGTCATTAGATCCTAGGGCTCTTAATGCGGCTAGAACAAATTATTCGAACTATAGAATTGAATTACAGAAGCATCCAAACTTCGGTAAGAAGTCATATGTGGCACTATCACGTCATCCATCCTATCTATTTGTACGGTACCATTTTCCGTTTTTTTTTTCTCTAGATTAGTGCTACTCAATATGGAGAGCCTTGGCTAGTACGCGTCTACGCGACATAGCTTGCTCTTGCTGGTTTACCACAGAATGAATGCGCAGAAAAGTTTCTGTTTTTAAATATTTATTAGATTATAGTGGTTATTTGTTACAAATGCAAATTATCTAATCACATATTTCATGTATAGCGCAGTTATTCGTCAAAACTGGGAGCAAAAATATAGAGACAGACATGAGTTCACTTATATAGATACGATGCGCACATGTTAACGTAACAACAGATACGATACGCACCTGTTAACGTGAAAAAAGATACGATGCGCACCCGTTAACGTAACTACAGATACGATGCGCTCCAGTTAACGTAACTACAGATACGATGCGCACCTGTTAACGTAACAAAAGATAAGATGCGCACATGTTAATGTAACAACGTCAAAAATACGTCGACTACATTTTTGTCGTTGTTCGAAATGAGGATCACATGACTGTCGAGCTACGCGTGGCCTTGGAACTCAATTCAGTTTTGACGTTCACCTGCGAAGTTGGGCTTAATCAGTCGTTGCCCTTCCTCGATATACTCGTGCAAGTAGAAGATACAATGTTCGTCATCAAAGTTTACCGAAAACCTACATTGAACGTCCTCGATATATTCGTGCAAGTAGAAGATACAACGTTCGTCACTAAAGTTCACCGAAAACCTACAGACGTCGGAAGAGTTCTGAACGAAGCAAGTGAATGTCTCCAGCGATACAAAACCAGCACTATTCGCCCCTTAATACACAGGGCATTTAAAGCCTGTATATCCGACACTGACTTGAAATCTGAACTCCAGACCTGCAAGCAAATTCTGTTAAACAACGGTTATGCGAATGAAACTATTGACAGCGAAATCGCAAACTATCGAGCACGTCATAACCAAACGGAAAATGAACCAACATCCAATGAAAGTATTGTAAAAATTTATTCCCAAAATCAGATGACCAAAGGCAAAAAGACCGACGAAAGAGTCCTCAAATCAATTGTGTTAAATAACATCAGAAGCACAAATGCAGCCGACCGAATCAAATTCTTTATTTACTATAAAAACATGAAAGTCAAGAATTTAATAATGAAAAGTAATCCATGCACAAAGTCGGGACCATTACAAGAAACTAGTGTTATTTACAAACATTCCTGCCACAAAGAAGGTTGTAGACTTCTCCAGAACGTAAATTACATTGGTTTGACCAGCACGACTTTGAGTAGCCGCCTAACATGCCACCTCCAGACCGGAGGACCGAAGAACCACATGAGAGAGGCTCATAATGAGCCCCTCACTCGCGCGACGTTGGAGACCCACACCAGAATCATCATGAGATGCCCAGACGCCACAAGACTGGCGATAGCTGAGGCTCTCATCATCAAGCAGGAGTCTCCAGCTATTAATTTACAAACTACCGGATTTGTCCTGACGTTGAAACTGTTCTCGTAATTTAAGCTTTGATTTCAATCTAATACTAATGTCATTTCAAAATTTCAATTTCAAGCGTTGCAAAACTCTTCCTCTTCTACTTGATAATGAATGAAGTTGCATTCGAAACGTCGTAAAATTAAAATTATAATAAAATGTACCTTGGAAACCTGATATTTGACTTTTAAGTTCCTATCAGGAGCCTAATTCGCCGAATTATGAAAAAACAATAAGAAAATTGTCATTGTTTGTGTTAATTTTGTTAATGTGTTGTTAATGTGTTAAATTTGAACCTTCAAATTTAACACATTTTATACACATATATTTTGCGTTCAATTGAATATATATATTTATATTAAATTGTACAATTGAATATATATGAATCATGTGCAATTTGTGACCAGAGAATGTATAACAATTTTCAAGGAGTCGAACAGTTATGTTGGTCGAGCAAAAGGCAAGTTTAGTGAGTAACAATAATACAGTATTTAACGACTTTTCGATAGTAACAACATTTTTTTCACACAGCGAACCGTATGTATGCGCCTGTTTTAGTTTTTCATGAGGCAGTCTCTAATCTGTACGAAATGAACATTTTATATCAAATATATGAAGATTCTTGAAGAAACATTGTACAAAAAAGCTCATTTTGTAGATACAGAAAAGGCGCATCTAAAAAGGCAAACCGTATGTATATGTGCGTGCTTTATTTATATTTTATTTATATTTAATACAAAAATTTTATTTTTGTATTATTATTAGCGGCACATGATGGTTCCCTCAATACAAGTAATAGGTAATGGTGAAGCTGGGGTTACAGTATCAAGCAATTTAGTCATCACTTTTTTCAATCAATTTTACTAATTTGACTGTCCTGAACAATTTAAATTTCCAGTTTACGCCATAAAAACTATCTCTTCGTTTGATTTTCGAGCTACAACCATGAGAGACATTTCATTCGATTCGTAAAGCAAATATTTAGCGACTCTAGAATCCATTGTTTCTCCTTTATCTATTCTTTGGATTATATATTGTGTAAATTTGGGGGGAGAAGAAAATTGAAGAAAAGCCCCCAAAATTAGATAGAATGGCTTCTCGAGTCGCTAGATAATGAATCGAATGATATGTCTCTCGTTGTTGTAGCTCGTGAATGAAAATAGGAAATATATTTATAGACATCCCCTTTTCCCGTTTTCTATTCATGTCACATTTTTTTCGATTTCTCAAAAAATTAAAGGAACAAAATGTCCCTGTATTAGTGTTTTACAAATCTTTAAAAAGTTCCAGTGAAATCGGTCAGTACAAATTTTTTTTACCCAGCCGCTCCCCTTAAGCTAGTTCTTAGGTTTTCATTCGTGTATATTAGATTTTATTTATATATTAGATAATTATATTAGTATATTAGATTTTCATTATTTTATTAGATTTTAATAGTTAGATTTTGATGTTGCTGATTGTTAGTACACATTAATTTTATATCAATTATTTATTAGATAATTATTTAGGTTCAATTGTTCGTTTACGGAGTGTCAGTAATAGAGCGGAAAGTACTCTCAGAAATTGTCAGATACAAGTCTCAACCCCGTTAATGGTTCCAGTGTTGTTCAAACTTCTCAATACATGGTCCGTCATGTTTATGACAACGGATGTTTGTATATAAAAATAAATTTGTTTCTAGGATACTTTTCTTTTATAATGAAGCTTAATAGCATCTATTAATTCATCTATTTATATTGCAGAAGTCTAAGGTGTCTAAATTTACTATTACTTATGGCAGTAGATAGAAATGTAATTGTAACCCTTCATGAAAAGGGCGAGAGTAATTCAGTCATTGCAAAAAAAATCAATAAATTCGTCGTGAAACTGTGTAGAAGGTGGTAAAAAATTCAAGGAAACTGGTGAAAAATGCAACCGACCTGGTCAAGGAAGGAAACGAAGTGTCCGAACAACACAATTGGTCAAAAACACGAGGGAGAAGTTGAGGAGAAAACCTCGTCGCTCAGCTGCTAAATTGGCTGCAAAAGCAGGAGTCAACCAGACATCAATGCGTCTGACGAGAAAAAATTTGACATTGAACAAAGCGTTGACCGTCAAAATGACAGAGTTCGGAGTCAGGATGTATCTGTGGCAACCAGAACAGCAACACGACGTCAAAATTCCATGTCCGGGATGGTTTGGGCCGCGGTAACCACCACTGGGAGGTCCCCAATCGTTTTTGTCCCCTCAGGAGTGAAATTGAACAGTCAGCGATACATTTCGGACATTTTGGAAGCTGTGTTGTTACCTTGGGCCCGTAAGCACTTCAGCGGCTCACCACGGAGTTTTCAACAAGACTCTGACCCATCACATGGCTCAAACATGACCCAAAACTGGATTCAGGATCACATCCCAGCGTTCATTAGCAAAAATGAATGGACCTCAAGAAGCCCTGATTTGAAACTTCTCGACTTTTTTGTGTGGGCTATTGTAGAGAGTAGGATCTGCAGAACACCTCATGATTCTTTGGATAGTTTGAAGCCTAAATTGATACGAGAATGGGATTTGATCCCTCAAGAAATGTTGCGTGTCTCCTGTGAAGCTTTCTCGCGTAGATTGGAGGCCGTCATTAAAAAGAAGGGTGGTCATATTGAATAAATATGTCTGAGAATTGTTTAGGTAATTCTTGGCTACTAGCTCATCCAATAAAAAAACAATCCACCTGTTTGTTTCATTGAGAAATAACAAAAAAACATGCGTTGCCATAAATATGGCGGACCCTGTATAGGTGCTCAGGAAAAACTGTACTTATTTACTGTGTCTAGAGGAAGAGACTATTCAATGACTTGGCTGAGTAAAACGCAATCAGACGCAAGTTTTCACTGACTAACAAGAGTTCCATGTTTTATTTCAGCACGACTACAGAGTGAAACTAATCATACCTACACTGATAAAAGAAATGACGATGAAGATAGCGAATGGAAACTGAATACGCAAAGACTGAATAGAAGAAATTATCAACTTCGTGGTCAAGCTCGTCAAGCTCGGTCTTTTGCACTGCTAACTAATATACCAAGAATGCAGGCATGGGCTTGTACTCACTGCAGTCCAACACGTCTTGACCAACTTTGCATACTCCGCCATTTGTTGATAGATTGAAACCGTTAGATTTTTAAATTGATTTGGTGTGAAATTTCTTGCAAAATGAAAATATCAGGGTAGGAGTTAATTGAAAAGTTAGATGCGTTTATTTAAAAGGCGAAAACAGCAGTTTTATTGAATAGATTTTTCTTGCGCTGATATAATTCGAACTTTCAAAGAAACTTCCATATTGCTTACATTCAATTCATTAAATAATTACAAGGAGTTTCTTGAAGGAATTACACGTTTATTTGATCGTATACTCCTAGATTGTCAGCTCAGTTCAGAAACTATGTATACATTCGATCATGTAAAACATTTCTTTTGACCCCAACAATTTATACGATATATTACCTGCATACCCATAAGGATTTAATGAGGAAAAATGCATTCAGTCGAGAGACCATTTCCATTCTTTTTCTTTTAAATGACTTTCTCACGCGAATAGCGAAGTCTCCATATTAATGCGAATGAATTTTGATTGTGTACTGTGTATCGTTGAATATAACTTTGTAATATCAAGTTTCATCTTTTGTGATTTTAATATTCAATTTTTGCTCGATGCTTAGATGGTTTACAACCATATTTGACTTCACTTGCATATATGCACGCCCAAGGCTACAAATGTTCTGGCAATTTATGAAGAAACGTTTAATGGAACTCATGCAGTGTATAGCCGCGTCGACCAGTGTATAGCCGCGTCGACTTTTTCCTCGACCATATCAGCACGCATATAATGTGCACTCAATGTACACATTATATACATTATTATACAAGTCTATACGGAATTTTTGCACTTCATAATTCCTGTAATTACCTATTACAAGCGTGTTTTTAGGGTAGGGACCATTTTACATTTTTTAATAAAAAGCACATGTGAGCCCTGTAGTTACTTTTGTTGGGAAGCCATCCGATCAAGTCTACATCTGGAATAAGTGAAACATACAGAATAGGTCAAACATTCATTGGCATAGGCCATTGTGAACCAGAAATCACACCTTTAGGCTTTTCAAACAAAGTCGTTGCCCATAACCGAGAACGTTCAGATCATTAGATTGAACTCAGTGACCAATTATTCTCAACGAATGTTTCTGACATAGAAGCTCTCAGCAAGGAAGACCAACGCTGATAGCAGGAGCCCACAGCCTGCTACCATGAAAATGCCTTGCAGGTGGTAGAGACGTAAGGGTTTCGGTCCAGTGTCTGCATCGCTTGCTTGCGAACCCATTCTTGTGACATCAATTTCGTCCTGGGGGCAATTAAGAATTAAAATCTTCTTAATAACTTTCAAATATTAGTCAATCTTAAAACTGAAAGATGCACTGCATATTGGCAGAAATATTTTTCTTTGTTGAGTTCTAAAAAAGTTACTGTAAATTTGAAGAAAACTGAAGTGGTTTTGCGTATGTACATTTTACGATAAAAAAAGGATATTTGAAGTCTCCAACTTTTGGTATATCATTCAACTCATTTCCTATAATGTCGCGAGTATGTCTCTCCGTCAAACCTTTAAACTGATTGCAAAGTCGCCATCAGACGCAAAAAGTTTTCGCTCGACAAGTTGCTCACTTCCTTGAAGCGTTTCGATGACAATTGTTGCTTTCGCACTTTGAGGACATGGAAATATGTAGCCTCAAATGAGTCACGATAAAGGATGTAGGAAAGGCATAAGGTAACGAGATATCTACTGAGTACAAGGGGTAATATCACCGGGGTAAACGTCCAAAAATGGAAAAGGATGCATGCTGTAAAGAATAAGTTCCTTATACTCGTGCTGAGCAATGCACTGCAGGGTTTCACACCTTTCCAGTCAGATGGCTTGCTTCTACTGCAGATTTCTTGAGGATTTCGCCAAGCCAGAGCTTGACCATGCCGGCTTGCAGAAGGTCGCTGAACATGTCATCAATGTGACGTCGAACCTGAGACCCTTTGCGCAGTGCCCAACCAAATCCGTTTGGAAAGAACGTCTCGTGTGGGTAATAAACCTGTGGAAAACCTCGGAAATTATACTTGACTGTCAATTTTTTTCGGAATGGATTAGTAAATATGGACTTTTTCAGCTTTTTCTATTATAGCTTGCCTGCGTGTGCCAAGTAGGATCTTTTTCCTTGGTTGCATGCAGATTTCGAATATGCGTCAGGTATCCAATGAAGGCGAATCTTCCTTTGGACACTTCATTCATGAGTTGAGGCTCGGGAAAAAATTCCATTTTTGCGAAGAGTCTCATGTACACAGGATCCTTGAAAAAATTGTAATGATAGTTAAGCAGAACATTCATCGCTTTTTTAAATATGTAGTATGGCCTTGCGACGTACCATCACAGTTTGCAAAATCAGATCCTCCGAAAATGATTCACCAAATATTTTGAAACTAGAACAGCGCAATTTACACTACTATTACCAACTAGACCAATCTTAAAATAAAACTACACGTTTTATGGTACAGTTCGCAGAAATCTGTTAACTGACGATTATTTACCAGTTAACCCAAGGACTTGACCAGCAGAATTCTAAAAGGTATTGTATATTTTCTATTACACAGTTCTTAAAACTGCATTTGGCCTATTGCAAGCAATTCGTCTGCTGTAAATTCGTAAACTGTGAATTCATTACAACTCAATGTTTAATAACCAAGTTTAATATCCTTTGTGAGCTAATTATGAAACCTGTGTTTATGCACTTGCTAACGTTAAATACTTACATTTATACCAAGAAAAATGCCCCAAAAAAGTTTAAAATGTTCTAAGGTGTAATTGAATATGGAGAAAATAGATCCATGATATATGAGGCTACAGTTTCACGCTATGGTCATTTGAGACAATCAGTGAGGAGAATACACTCGTATAAAATGTCTTGGTTAAACGGGAGTGTCATTAACAAATGTTTTAAATGAGACATAACAAAAATCTTGGGACTGCTAGCCAAATACAGCGTAATATTCTAGTCGGAAACACCTACAAGAGTCAGAAGCAGTCGAAGTAACCTTCTGACTTCACAGAGCCTAACTATTTGTTTTGAACACATGAGCTGAAGCGGGATAAACGTTTTAACGGGACAAACTCTTAACTCCCTTACGTTCCAAGGGGATGAAAAAAGGTGGCAAGGGGAGAAGAAGCCGAGTGAGGGACACACTATAGCTAATGCGACACGGGTAATAGCGGGTATGCGGGAAAAAGCCACTCTGAACTTAGCAAAAATAAAATGATTAAAATACTCGAGTGTGAGAGGTACTATCCCCCACTGCTCGAGAGGAGTGTGGTTCGGTTTAAAGGGCTGCAGCCGCTCCAAAAACCTACAAGAATCTAATGCAAGTTAAGAACACCACCCGTGCCGGATTATTATTTTCGTTACGTCACCTCGTGCTTTACGCCTGGTTTAACCAGGGTTTAATCTTTTAACCCTAAAAGCATCTGCTTTTGGCAATCCGTTGCGATTCGAAACTTTCGCACTCTCCATCACCAGCTCGTAAAAAAAATTTCATCAGATTGAAAAAATGCCGGTTGTCAAGGGGTAATTCAACTAACGGATCCGCACAAACACTACATCATTCTACTATATAAGTTAAATGCTATAATGAATTCATACGGTGAGGATACCTGTATTATTTATGCACATTAAGAGAAAATAGCAATACTATTATCAAAGGTATAAAAGTTTTGTCATTTTGAAACATATTTCAAAGTTAAATTTAATAAATCGCAGACTAGAGTTTAACACAGACTTAGCTGACGGAGTGAATCCGCCGAATTCACTCGGGCCTTACCCAATCGTCTTAGTAGTAAGATCACACATTATGACACTGTTACGAACGACTTCTAAATCAACAAAATAGTATCACAGTAAAATTAGATTCCATGTTATAAAAATGTGATGAATTATTATCGTCAGATTCTCATACTAATCCAATTTATCTACTGTATATTATTGATGTAATTGCATTCAAGTGGAATTTGGGAAGTATTGAAAAATGAACTTAAATTTCCTCCTCCAAGATCCAGGTGTGCCCTAATTGTAAGATTCAACGGTTCAAAAAATTTCGTTGCTAGCGAAGATTCTATCGCGGTACTTCAGTGATTTCAATTTTTTCTCACTGTAGCCAGTCTTTTTTTTTTTTACTGTCAACCTGGAAATAAGTTCTCTATGAACGTTATCGTATAGAAATTTAATAAATCTTAAATCAGTGACTTATCATACTGTGGTTCTACATATTGCATTTTGGCAGTTCAACGAAAAGTCGTCAAGAAAATTTTACAATCGAATATTTGAGGAAACTGCTTGTGTTCCTGTTCCTTGAGAGCAAAATCCTCGTAAGAAAAATTCGTTTACTTATCATATTTATCATTCGTTATATTGCTAGTGGGCAGAATCTAAGCTCCCACACCGGTTGAAGACGCAGAAATTGCTATCTGTCATCTTACAATGAAATTACTCTATCTTCTCATGAACGAGCGGTCAAATGAATTTTAATTCATTGGTTTTATATTATTTTTTATTTCATTTTTTAATTTCAATTCATTATTGTTTAATTTTTACTTATATATACTACATATATATATTGAATGAGTTACCTTCAGCGATATTAAATCTATTTATTGTGATTGCGATGCTTGCGATATGCCTTTTGTAGGATTTTTAGACTTTTAACTGGGAAATTTTAAACGACTTCAAATTTGTGCTGATAAATAGTGCTCAGACAGGCTCCAGAATTTATTTTGAGATACTAACAGAATTAAATGTTCTAAGGAAGTATCTCTGGTAGACTTTGCAGGCATAATGTCTGCAATTGAATAATCCGACCAGGGTTATCGACTGTTCTTCGAGAGCTTACGAAAACTATGCTGGCTAGCAAGAAAATCTGATTTGCATTTTGAATAGACCAAGATGGTAGGCATCTAGTCATGTTTGGAGTTTGGTCTAGTATGTTCAAGTAGGCTAGCACATGTTTGTTGTCCTATAGTGAAAACAATGGGTAACAGCCTTCGGATAATCTGATTTTAGAAGCTGATGAGACATCCAATCTCTTATAGAATTCTTTATTAATGCAGTATTTACGACGCAGGGTTTGAAACCCTTGTAACTCGCTCAAAGCCTCATGCGAAGGGCTAACTCACGTTGCTGTCCCGAAAAAGCTGGTAGTCTGAGCCATAAGAGTTGAGGGCTCCCCATCGGTAGTCGCTGTAGGAGAGTTGCTCGAGTGTGTCGATACTGGGACTCTGGCTGGGGAAGCTGAGGTACGCCACCAAGGATCCCGAGTAGAACGTGGACATGAAGAGGCAGTAGAGCCACCACGATAAAAACAGTATCCGATGACTAGCACCTCTGAATAACATTTGCATTATTATATATTTCATAATATATTTCTTAGTGAAATTTTTGGTGAGTGTGTGACATAAGTTTCGATTGAAAATTTTCTTTTATTGAAAATTTTAAATTAACACTCTCAAGCCTGTCTTTTGAATTTTAAATTTAAATTAAAAATTTATTACTTAGGAATAATTGTCGTAGGCTTCTGCAGGATAGATGCGAAGGTGTTGAGGAAGATGGTGCTGAAGGAGGGATCGTTGTTACGCCAGTTGGCCCCATTAAGCCTCTTGAAGCAGTGCCTGTCTAGCACCCACACGGCTGGTGCTGATGCCATCACGCTCAACAGCAGCAGCAGCCACACTTCGACTACCATTTTCAATTTTAAACTTAATAATTGATAATAATCGGCAATTGACGTTAATTCAAAAGTTCATCTTGGTTATAATTCTAATAATACTCAATTTGCGGAATGACAATATTAAAAAGATTTTACTAACATTCTAACTTTTTCTAGTTTTATTTGAAACATCGATATACATAATGTTATTGTTCAAATTATTGACGCCCGAAAAGAGATCGTACGAAGTCAGAAATGATTGCTGCAGAGCTAACAAACTTACATCCGTATGAAATACTTAGGTCAACAATAATCTCATGCTCCATGTACAACTCTGCTCAAGCATGTAATAATAAGCATGAATTAGAAATATATTAGGTTTACGTTTGTTACGTACGAATATTTTAATTTCATAGGTTAAATATGACCCATTTTTGAAATGAGTTTGCAGAGTCTTATATTCAAGTTTCAAATTGGGTTTGTCCAGTGTGCTGTGCGCAACTCAAGTTTACTTGGAGGCGCCACGTAGTCAAGCTGGCTGGTAGACTGTGAATGAGACATTCTAGTTTTGAGTAGGAGAGCTAGGACCAAGAGTGAATAGCCTTGTCTTTGAGGGGGAAAGCTATTTCTTTGAGCGGGATTATCAAGTCTTTGAGTGGGTTCGCTTAGTTTTTCAGTGGGATTGCCGGGCTCGTGACAGTGTTGCACACGTCGGAATGGTTTTGTCAAACCTGTAACTAGGACAGACAAGCCTGGTTGTCGCTCCTTTCATAGTAGTAGAACCTTTGCTAGCGCTTTAGATAGTTGTCATTTTCGCGCCGTCACTCCTTTAAACATTGTTAATTGATGTCTCCTACGCATCACCGAAAATGAGGATACAACATTTGAAAGGTCACCCGTAAGCTCATTTGATGGCACAAAACTGCGACGTATATCAGTACTGCGATCGTTCACTCAGTACTTCCGTTACCTTTGAGGATCAGTAAGTACCATTGATGATCAGGAACAACCTCTGAGGATCAGTAAGTACCTCTAAGGATCAGTAAGTACCTCTGAGGATCAGTAAGAACCTCTGAGGATCAGTAAGTACCTCTGAGGATCAGTAAGTACCTCTGAGGATCAGTAAGTACCTCTGAGGATCAGTAAGTACCTCTGAGGATCAGTAAGTACCTCTGAGGATCAGTAAGTACCTCTGAGGATCAGTAAGTACCTCTGAGGATCAGTAAGTACCTCTGAGGATCAGTAAGTACCTCTGAGGATCAGTAAGTACCTCTGAGGATCAGTAAGTACCTCTGAGGATCAGTAAGTACCTCTGAGGATCAGTAAGTACCTCTGAGGATCAGTAAGTACCTCTGAGGATCAGTAAGTACCTCTGAGGATCAGTAAGTACCTCTGAGGATCAGTAAGTACCTCTGAGGATCAGTAAGTACCTCTGAGGATCAGTAAGTACCTCTGAGGATCAGTAAGTACCTCTGAGGATCAGTAAGTACCTCTGAGGATCAGTAAGTACCTCTGAGGATCAGTAAGTACCTCTGAGGATCAGTAAGTACCTCTGAGGATCAGTAAGTACCTCTGAGGATCAGTAAGTACCTCTGAGGATCAGTAAGTACCTCTGAGGATCAGTAAGTACNCTCACCCCCAGTTGCCATCGACTGGCTCCCTGAGGACGTAGCTGCAGTTGAGCCTTCGCGTCATCACCTCCAGGAGCCTCGCGTCTACCGAGTCGCGAATCTTCGTTGGGGCGAGCACGTCGGAGGAGGTCTTCTCGTAGTCGGAAAAAGGCCGGAACGCTAACGTAACAACCCGCATCACGTATCCGTTCATAGTCCTAAAATAATGGAGATACACGTTAATAAATTTCTTTTTTTTGCAATGTACTTTATTTTGTTATTCTATATATCAAGCAAGACCGTAAAATAAAAAATCACGCATACCTTTCATACGCATACATACTATTAGTTCAACTTCACTCTGTCCACCCGGTCTGATGCTTGAAGTTAGTTGCATGGCGATGCACATAACAAACTGATGCACATCCAAGATCAGATATAGTGGTACATTAAGCTCGTTACATTAAAATTAATTAATGCTATTTGAATGATATATATGTTAAATTTTGGTACGTCGAATTATTTTCGAAATCGATTGATCGACCACATATTCAACCGGAGGATGAGCTATGCATGGCACGGTGATAGAATGTTCTTAGATGTTGATCTATGTTAGATAATGGTATGGTGAAAGTATCTGTATAAATTACACATTACATGTGCACATTCAAGTTGCGATGTAGTGAATGAGCTAAGTCTAAGTACGCAAAGCAAGTGTCAGCCGGACACCGGCGCCTCATACGGCAAGTGTCAATGATGATGATGTGTGGAGCTGTTGGTAACGAGCTTCTGATGATGATGTGTTGAGCTGTTGGTAACGAGCTTCTCTCGAACCATTATGTACCTGCGAAAACTAACGTGTAGGATAGTAGCACGACTTGTTAGTATGCATTTTATCCTTGTCGGGCTAACACCCCAAATCCGCCTCCGCCGCGGCCCGTGCATGTTCTTATCCAACCTGTGTTTTACTGGCTGTATAGTTCAGTGGTAACGCTTATACAGATGACATCTTAATTCATGCTGGACGATTTGGAAACTATTTTTGATACTTTATTAGCTTTATAAATATTTATTTATTTATAGATATATTTATATTTATTTACTAGCTTCAATTACATTTATTACAATTATATATATATTTATTACTAGCATAATTGATGCTTCATTACATGTCAGATAAACTTGAGCTTCTTCTCTGATGTGATGGTATTTGATGATGGTATTTCTAATCAACCCACGTTGATTTTATTTGGTACAAATTGTACGTAAACTATTTCAATTTTAACCATACATTTAGATGATTCTATCAAGTCTCATTTGCAATACCATTAATAAACTTCATGTTAGACTTGATATTGCGTCGCGACAGATATTTTCGATGGGGCGCTTCGACTTCAACTTGGACGAAATTAGCAAAAATGTTTTATAATATGCATCACCTTAGATTTTGAGTGCGAATAATTTAACTGTGCTTCAATGGAACGTTTTGATCACTGAAATGAGTATGGAGGCGAATTTATTCGAAACTTGAAAAAAGAAACTGTAGAGCAAAACAATTATCCTTTACTGTTGTATTACAGGTAAAATCATAGGGATTTAGAGCAGAAAATTTGAAAATATATTGTATCGTAAAATTCGTACATTGAAATTCTTTTAATAGTGTAATAATAACCTTGCTCGTAATTAAGAAGCAGCAACTGCAGTTGTTCAGAGAAGCGCTCATCAGTGATGAAGTTAGTGATGAAGTCAGACGGCAGCTCCTGTGGTGAGATGATGACAACGCGAGTGGTGACGGCGGTCGACATATCGATGGTGGAGGTGATGAGGGCAGGAGAGAGCGAAGATGGTGAGACGAAGAACGCCATCACTTGACAGCCCCAGCGCCCTGGCCAAAATGTAAAACAAACATTAATTAACGCTCTACCTCCCTATGTCACTCTCCAGGAACATAACTTTCAACTTAAATTATACGTAAACTTATTGAGTGTAGCAACCTGAGGACGTTGTACGCAACAGAGAACATTTTAAATTGTCGTACGTGGCGACAACCATCAGTGCAAGTCATTTTGCGCTCACTAGCAACGTACCCTTTTTGGGTAAGCTTGTGTGAAAATATTGCTTCGGTTACTCATTTCCGGTAGTAGTGGGTTAAATGTAAAGTGGATTCAATATTTCATGCCAAAGTCAATAATTCCGAGTATCGAGAGAAGAAACGAGGCTGATCCAAGGTTTGAAAAGATACGTGATGCGTTAAAGTGACACATTTTAAACTGGACTGCAAGTGAAATATATTCATATTATTACTGCGTGAACGTTAGAGAATAACTTCAAAAGCAGATGTACGCGCTGAAAAATTCTTTTTATCACCTTGTCCGTTCCTTTTGTTGGGGCCATGCCCCAGTTTTATGACTTGATGGGGCCAGTCATGCTGGTTCAGCTTGTGGATGAAGGCCTCGCCCAGTGCAGCACTGGGCTCGTCAAAGACCAACGACAGCTCGCAGTCAGCACACCAGCGCACCAGCAAGCTTACAGTCAGCGTCATGAGAGCGTCTGAGCTGATCAAAGCTGAGCCATTGAACGCTGTCGTGTACCGCCAGATGCTCTGTTGAGAAATTCATTGTTTCTTCACTATGACAGAAATAAAATTAATACAAATTCATTCTAAAATTTCATTGGGGGTATACAAGCATTAATAATCAAGCATCAGTCGCCACTGAAGACACGATAAAACTGCAAAGTTTTTTATTCCTACAAAAAGAAATTGTCCTAGAATCAATAAATCGACACAAATGAAATTTATTGCCTACTTTTTTCCTTAGTAGTCGACAGAATATCTTGTTCTTCTTATTCATATCAAATATAAGCTCAAGACAATCTACGTATTTTCATCACAACAATACCAGTTGCCTATGCGGGATTGAAAACAGAATCAGAAGGGAACATTTCTTTAATTACGTATTAAAGGCGAGAAATGGTAAATGCAGGCAAATGCCTTTTGAAAACACAATAGCAATAGACACGCAAGGAAACTAGCGCGTCACGGGTGCAACTAATCCAACCATCTTTGTCGCAGTGAACCTAATTCTTTTTTCAACATGATTTTAACATGATTTGAGACTTGCTTGTGCAGCACTCACCGTCGCGGCAGCGGCGCTGAGAAGCATCAGCAGGCCGCCCATGACATTAATTTCGTCTCTTATTTATTCTTTGGTAATTGTGTTCAGTCTGTGGGGACATCACACAATAATGCATGACATAAAATATCCGCGCATTGTGTGAATTGAATGAGTGATACTCCTCAATACGGTCTTCGCTAGAGTTGGGGAAATTTTATTAATGGATTGAATTTAATGCACATCGCAACTTTATGATTACCTGAAATGTGAGTCAACTCGCTCTGTTGGAGCCAACTCACTTTGTATGTTTTAGCCCACTCACTGTGTTTGCTTGAGCCAACTCACTGTATTTGTTTGAACCAACTCACTGTTTTTGCTTGAGCCAACTCACTGTATTTGTTTGAGCCAACTAACTATGTTTGTTTGAGCCAACTCACTGTTTTTGTTTGAGCCAACTCACTGTATTTGTTTGAGCCAACTCACTGTGTTTGCTTGAGCCAACTCACTGTATTTGTTTGAGCCAACTAACTGTGTTTGTTTGAGCCAACTCACTGTTTTTGTTTGAGCCAACTCACTGTTTTTGTTTGAGCCAACTCACTGTGCTTGTTTGAGCCAACTCACTGTATTTGTTTGAGCCAACTCACTGTTTTTGTTTGAGCCAACTCACTGTTTTTGTTTGAGCCAACTCACTGTATTTGTTTGAGCCAACTCACTGTATTTGTTTGAACTAAATCACTGTGTTTTGTTTGAGCCAACTCACTGTGTTTTGTTTGAGCCAACTCACTGTGTTTGTTTGAGCCAACTCACTGTATTTGTTTGAGCCAACTCACTGTGTTTGTTTGAGCCAACTCACTGTGTTTGTTTGAGCCAACTCACTGTGTTTGTTTGAGCCAACTCACTGTGTTTGTTTGAGCCAACTCACTGTATTTGTTTGAGCCAACTCACTGTGTTTGTTTGAGCCAACTCACTGTATTTGTTTGAACTAACTCACTGTGTTTGTTTGAGAAAACTCACTGTGTTTGTTTGAGCCAACTCACTGTGTTTGTTTGAACTAACTCACTGTGCTTGTTTGAGCCAACTCACTGTATTTGTTTGAGCCACTTCACTGTGTTTGTTTGAGCCAACTCACTGCATTTGTTTGAGCGAACTCACTGTGTTTGTTTGAGGCAACTCACTATGCTTGTTTGAGCCAACTCACTGTTTTTGTTTGAGCCAACTCACTGTGTTTGTTTGATGCAACTCACTGTGTTTGTTAGAGCCACTTCACTGTGTTTGTTTGAGCCAACTCACTGCATTTGTTTGAGCCAACTCACTGTGTTTGTTTGAGGCAACTCACTATGCTTGTTTGAGCCAACTCACTGTTTTTGTTTGAGCCAACTCACTGTGTTTGTTTGATGAAACTCACTGTGTTTGTTTGAGCCAACTCTTTGTGTTTGTTTGAGCCACTTCACTGTGTTTGTTTGAGCCAAANGATCACTGCATTTCGTCAATCAAATCACTGCATTTTATCAGTCAGATCACAGCGTTTTGTCTGTCTGATCACAAAGTTTGTTCAATCAGATCACTACATTTTGCCAATCAGATCACTGAGTTTGGATAGTCAGATCACTGCGTTCAGTCAGTCAGGTCACTGCAATTTTTCAGTCAGATCTTTGTGTTTTGTCAGTCAGACAACTGCGATTTGTCAGTCAGATCACTGCGTTTTACCAGTCAGATCACTGCGGTTTGTCTGTCAAAACACTGCGTTTTGACAGTCAGATCACTAAAATTTGTTAGGCAGATCACTGCATTTTGTCAATCAAATCTCTGCATTTTATCAGTCAGATCACAGCGTTTTGTCAGTCAGATCACTGGGTTTAGTCAGTCAGATCACTCCGTTATCACAATCAGATCACTGCAATTTGTCAGTCATATCAGTGTGTTTTGTCAGTCTGATCACGGTGTTTTGTCAGTCAGATTATTTCATTTTGTCCCTCAGATCACTGCGTTTTGTCAGTTAGATCACTTCGGTTTAGTCTGTCCGCCAACAGCGTTATTTTCAGTCAACTCAGGTCGATTGTGACGGTCATCTCATTCACCTTAATTTATTTAGCTAGCCAGCTCATTGCGTTCATACAAGTTATCTAACACTGTTTGCTCTCTTCGGCGTATTCCGTTTTTCGCATACGACGCAAATGGCTGGACTCAGTCAGCTACACTATTTTACTAGTCAATCAACTTCGTTCGTAGCAGTCAGCGCACCATCGTCTGAGTCAGCTCAGAGGTCGGCGTGGCGAGTCTCTCGCCCCAACATCTGACGATCAGTGTTCAGGAGCAGCGGCGACACGGCGGTTTTCAAGCAATTGGTTGTGATTCATTCACGACGTCTTGAACAGTGACGACAACTCATTCATGACCCAAATTGGTGTGGTCACGATTCATTCACGGCTTCTTGGGAAGTGATAAAAAATTCAGCAATCAATTTTTGATGGTGGCAATTGGTAGTCGATTGTCAGTCGCCTCAGCTAGTCTACACCTTCCATTGAGGTTTTATCGCCAGAAATTCGTTGAACGAACTAACAAATTTTAAGTTTTAGTGGCGATATTCAGCTAATGTGAACTCGACGGCCGTCGTTTTTTGAGTGCAGCTGTTCGGACACCAGCAGCTGGTCCACTTTATCATGTATGCAAAGCAACTTGGAATCAATTACCTTCTTTGCTCAGTAGCTTCAACCAATTTCTGAAAGTTGAAACTCAATTATATATTTAAATATCACTTGGTTGCATAGAACTGCATTGGAAGGGAGAATATAGTAAAAAATGGGCGATATATATGCAGTCAGAAGCTACAGTTCAAGCGGCGCAATCTAAAATCTTCCCACGTTTGTCATTGGCGACGATCTTTGCTCATAGCCGGGACAGCAAGATGAGCTTTAAACATATATTTTCTAGTTTGCATGACCGACCAAGCTGTCATCTTATGTTGAAACAACGTCGATTACGCGTTGATTTCAACTTCCAGAATTAAACCTAACTTCTACGTTGAAACGTAGTTAACCCTCGATGCGATGCAAATAAAAAATATCATTCCAACATTGAAGCAACGTCGATCGTGGTACATTGTGAATTTTTATCTATTTCGGCCAGCTATCGAATGTTGAAAACTGAGCATAAATGCAGGTTTTTAATGATGTGTTCCTCAATCTGACAATAACTTTCTGGGATTTGCAACATTTGCTGGAGGTAAACATACATCTGTCGTCTGGGGCGCACAATTAAATTAAAATAAAACATTTACTACATTTTTAAATAATAACGATTGAGTAAAACAAATAAATACTAAGTCTACTTTGAACAGCTAATATTGGAGCGTATGGGCTAATTTATAAGGCTATAATGATTTGGGTTAAATAAATGACGCTCATCTTTATAAATTTCTCCTGTCCAGGCAGGTATCAACCCAATAAACAAAGATACATATTGTTATTTGCCAGAAAGATAAATTAAATTGCGTAATTATAAATATATGTATTATTCAAACATATTTCGTTCGTTATACCAGATCTTTAAAAAAAATAACTAATCTTCCGTGTATTTACTCGAGTTTTATTCGAGTAAGAGGTTTTTGTGCAATGAATAAAAATTACAGAAGTCGCGATGAAGTTAATTACTGTTGCGTTCAAGTTGTGACGTTCGCCTTCAAACGTAATTTACAGCTGCCATAAATCCGTTCCCTGTTCGTCGAGTTCCTCCTCACTCATCTCATCAACAGGAATTAAATTCCGCCAGTAGAGTTGTTGGTCAATTGATAGTTAAATCTCATAGACATCAAAAATCAATTAGTGCGTTTCAAATCGCCTCGGAGATTCGCATCGTATATCATGTCAAGCAAACGATTCTCGCTTTATGCATAATAAAAGTTGTTTGGTTAAATTTTCTTACAATCTTTGGGCATTTTTCTAGAAAATACTGAGGCTTTGGAGATCTTCGTAACCATTGAGACAATATCTCTCTTAATATTTTTCCCATTACTTTTTCGCGCGCTAAGCGATATGGGCTACAACTAATTCTACTTATACTAGCTAAATTCAAGTATTGATTGACTCTGAAAGGAATGCTTGAATGACAACACCTCGCATCATTTGTGGTGCAACCAGCTCTGCCACCCAGCGACAGCATGCGACCTGCAAGTGATAATAGTAGATGATGATGACTTTAATCTCTCCACAGCTTCAATTGTTCCTTCTGTAAAGAATAACAGGAGAAAATAATATAATAAAGGAAATAATTCAAGCACAGAAAGCGGCTTTCTATAAAGTCATGAAGTTAAATATTCGGTTAAATAGCTTTTACATCAATTCGGTTTTTCCTTTTCATACGCAGTGGTCCCGTTGGCTAAGGCTTCGAGCGCGAGCCCAAGTTTCCGGATTCGGCCCCGGCTAAGGTTGACTGCTACTTTTAGTGAAAATTCAACTGAGAATAAAATGTAAGTGAATAGATAAGCCCGCAAATAATATATCGATATCTAATTAATGTAGGTTATTTTAATAAGATATAAGGTAATAATAAAAAGGCCATTGTAATAAGGCGCCAAGTCGCGCTTCTTTATATAACTAGGGGCGGACGACCGCTGACTGAGAGTGCCGGCAGCCCCGTGTTTATGGCCAGCCCCTGGCGACGTCGTTCCCATTTAATCTTCACATGAGATACATTGAGTGGCGCGCAAAGTTAAAGTTACATTCGTTGCTAACTCGCGCTTCGAACCGAGCACACCTAAAACAACCTAACCTGGTCGGGTGTCGTTGTTATCTATGTCATCACGGATCGTGACATGAATGAAGTCATTTTCCAAATGACAGCTGCCGCTCACGCAGGTGCAGATCGACAAACGAAATTTGTACGCAAGTTTAACATACCATGTAGTTGATTACTTTTGCCACAGTTCTTTAAAGGTAAGCCTGCGTGAGGGCAGTTTATCGCAACTTGACGTTGTCATGTGATTAAAACTGTCGACAAGTGCATACGCAGAACAAATTACCACGGACGTATCGTGAAATTATTCTATACAAATTTACATGATTATCTTGACAGTTGCAGGTTAAGATTGCGAGTGTCGATCGTGGCTGGACCGCATAGAGCATCGCGGTGGGGGCCCTCGTTATGGAGCATTGCTGCTCGCTCCGACCGTCGTCCGCTGCTAATTGAGGCCGATAGCGAGCACATCCTGGTGCCTAACTTAGTTCAAGCTATCCAAGACTCCAATCAGTCCATGTGATAGCAAGCACGGCATCCCAGTGCCTTAGCTAGAGCAATCTAAGACCATACTCTATCCTAGTGATGGCGAGCACGACATCCCGGAGCCTTTCTTCAAGCAATCCAAGACTCCACTAAGTCCTTGTGATAGCGATATCGGTGCCTTAGTTCAAATAATCCATGATCCAACCCAGACCTAGTGATAGTGAGCACGACATTCCGGATCCTTAGTTTAAGCAAATCGATAACCTACGTTCAACCATGCAAATTAATAATGCAGGAAAAATATTAGTCGATGAAAAACCTTCAATGTCAATAAACAGTTTTAGAATATTATGAACTAGACTAGGACTGGTGTCTCACAGCAGCCTTCCACTTCGACAGATAATATCAGCATATGGCGGTATTTTCATTTTTGAAAGCCATCGTCGAAAGTATTGATTCTTCGAAAATAACTTCATGGCGACAGAAAAATTCATTGTACCCGAATATTCATAAGTTGAAACGCTAAACTAAACTTTTTCAGTTGTTGTTGTGGGCCATTGTGCGAGCTGTCTTTTTTAAATACTCGTGTGAGCAATCAACGTAGGATAGCTTAAGATATATAAGATGAAGGAGAAATAATCGTGTCGATATTTACTGTGACATTTGGAGTTTGTTTGGCGTTACAAGTCCTGTTGCCCATCATGATATTTCCAAAGAGTTTATTGTTTGTTCTTCCTTGTCCAAAAATTATGCCTTCTCATAAGTGTTCATAATTGATTATAGATCCTAAGAAGAAGCTTTTTACAAATGTGCTACCTTCTTACCTTGACCGCTGGAAATACTTTAATCCGTCACAATTTCTGCATAGAATAACAATGGATAACTCAGGTTCTAATATAAATTTATCACATTGTTGTTCGTAATCGGTCAAACTCTTTGCTTTCGGTTTCTTATCCGTGCCTGATGCCCAGGAAATATTTTACTGTCCTTTATTTCTGAATTTAGTTTTTGTAATGGGTATGGTTCCATTTTTATAATAGAGATCACCTCCATAGCTTCCAAGGGCAGGATTTGTGTAATTGACAAATATCATCTGGAACTGTTTTTTTCCTTCTTCTCGGTCAAACAACACGTATTTTAAAACACCTTAGCATGTTGACAACATTCTTTCATTAATGTTGCAAGGTTAATAAATGACGCACTCTCAATATCATGACCTGATATCTTCGTGCGATTAAATAAGGAGTTTTTTGATATGTTAAGTAGTTTTGAGATTTTTCTATGTATATTATTACTTTTAATTTATCGGCAATCGCTTTAATTTTGTCAGATTGGTCTGCAGTGGTTTAAAAAGCGCATGACAAAGTTCTGGTATGGATGGGTTACGGCAAAAAAAAAAAAATACAAAAAGAGGGTGGTAATGAAACATAGCTACATTTCACATTAAATTTGAAAATTCAAGTTCACATTCTACGTTGACAAAATCTCTAGTACGTTAAAAAGGTAATATGAAAACAATCAAAGCCCAAAAATCTATCAGTTTACATCATTAAAATCATCTAATTTTACCGGAAAATGTTGATTCGTTGTAGTTCCAATGCGCACGACTGTTGTAAATGACCGTAACTTGCGCACACGTTTGCAGCCGTATGTTCAGCGGCCGTATGTTCAGCGGCCGTACCGCTGCTGTATTCTCGCGTCTTCTTTCCAGTTGCTCTTTCTTCATAGCCGTATTTCCCGCGCTACAGTGATGTCTCACAGCCGGTCTAAAAGTAGAATTTATGCCGACCGTACATCGGTTGATGACTGTGACCGTACCGTTTCTTCTGTTGAGAGTTGTGACCGTACTATGCTGATGACCGTCCCGACGATAATTCTTGCGCCGAGCTTGAAAACTTGATTCTTCTGATGACGGGTGTTATAATCGTTGTACAACTCGTGGTCCTCTCGCACTGTCTCACGGCTGAGTCGCAGTCGTAGTGTTGATGTTGATTTTCTTGACGTGCTCACCGGACTCTTGGCTGCCTCGATAAGTCCAGGTTTCTCGCGATCGTCAATGTTCGAAAACGGTAACACCGCCGGCCTCACGGCCGCGGCCGTTACACAGTCCGCTGACTGCAGACCGTGCTTGCGTGACGGTCACCTCCGTAGAACAGCACTTGGCGCCAATTTTAAGGTCCTTTTATACGCAGCCGTCGCGCACCGTTACGCCTACTCCTTCGAAGTGACGCCGCGACAGTTGTGAAATCCGCAAGGGTCAGCCGTTTGATGCCCTCGCCATTCCAACTATAAACAACCCTCGCTTTCACGGTCTCGAGAACAACAGCACCTTATACAAACATTACGCAGTTCAACCCAAATTCCCGTAGCCTTCTCAACACTTTACTCCAAGTCTCTAACTTTCATTACTCAATTTACGAATTGATTCGCCCACTGACTTCGTTCTATACAGTTCGATATAATTTAGGTCAGAATTACCGACGCTCTAATCACGTGAACGAGGTAAGCACCAGCGGTAATAGGTTATTGTGATATAATCAAATAAGTATTTTATTTCCATCTGCAGTGAGATATTAACTTATGAGCGTTTATCAAAATAAACTTGAAATAAGTGCATTAAAAAGGTAGGGCTGGGCTCGCACGTACGGTTAACTTGCGTATGTGGTTGAAAAAATCTTTTAGCATTAATCGATAATCAAATAAAAATTTTTATATGAACATTCAGCGGGATCATCTCATAAATCCCGCTTAACATCCGAAAATTGAATATTGATGTATAAATTAGATTGAAATTCGCATATATATTTCGATTATTTATTGTAATTTTCATCGGCTTTACTGTAACTCTAGAAATTATTTATTAAAAAAAATCCCTAAATGAGGATTCGTTTGGCTGGTGTCCGCATAAAGAAATTATAGTAGGATAGCGGATTTCCAAACGAATGTTTTCATCTCTACCCTCTTGGACACTATTAATTAGCTCTCTACATTGAAAACAATCATATTAAACGGATGGAAATAATGTGGAATATCTGGAAACCTTTCTGACGTACAATGCATGGCTGCTGTTCACAAGTCTGTGGATATTACTCCTAACATTTGGTTTACTTCTTGACACAAATAGTTTCGCAGAGTTTCATATGAATAAAGTCTTCCGATAATAAAAAATAAGAAGAGTTACAATTGTAATTTGGTTCGAAGCCTCTCCTAGAACTAAAATGGATTTCTCCTCCCTAATAACCTCCTGAAAATAAGTCGTCACGGAGGCCGGGAGGTATACTTAATGAGTTGATCAAAATTGCCATATTCTGCAGTCCAGGAAGGAGATGAAGGTCAACCTTTGGTTGGCCTTTCAGTCAATAAATAATCAGAGACCACAGAAGTGATCAGGCAACCGCAAAATTTACTCATATTATTGAAATTCGCATATGGCAATGATATTGCAATATAGAATCGAGAGCTCTAATTTCAAATGCGGGAGATGTAACATAACGATTTTTTTTAAATTTCAATCGCAGCACTGAGAAGTATACGAAAACAAGAAATGCAAGTGTTACTGATTTTATAACAAGAGAAACTGATGACAATAACGAATGAATAACCTTGAATGTTGTGTATTCAGGACCAAAACTTCGGACCTGACAAAATCCAAGACGCAAAAATCGGCTTAAGCTGCTAAAAATACTTCGCCTTGATTCCCACACGTTCTCTTTACACCGCAGCAGCATATTGGAGGCGTTTTTGCACCTTCTCAATTATGGTCCACTGATGGAGAGCAACTGCCGATTCATAAATCACACCGAGTCGGCCGAAGAGGAGAGAAGGGCGGCGCTTTTTGTGGGCTTTGGAGCGCTCAGTTGTGCTCTGGCTGCTGTGGTGTGAGGTGTGGTGTTGGCTGTGATGTGTTACGTGTTACGTCGTTGTGCAGTGCAGTAAATAAGTTGTAATTGTTAATAATATGTAGTGAAATTGCTGGTAATACTTCGAATTTATCATCATGCTTTGTCCTGCCACTCTGATAAATATAAAAGGCTTTAATTTGTTGCTCTTTAGGATCAAGGCAGTAGCGGCACAGCATCTTGTCTGAGGTGAAGCGAATGCAAAACTTTCATAAAAATATTTTCCTGACAAATTGAATATCATCGGAAAATATGGGTTGACACCACTTCCTGTATTTGCTAGTGGAGATTCAGTTGCCTATTTTCCAAAGCACCAATGGCTGGAAAGCATTCCACGACCTTTGTTACACGATTATCAACGACCTTTGTTCAGTTTGTTGTACATTAAGCAAATATTTAAGCATGGATTTTATAATTTTATCCTCCATATTTATCAAATCCCTTAATTTACATATGCGAAACGAAACCTCATCCAATGAACAAAATTTGTGTTAACTTAAAAACATCGAGTTTGTACCACAGCGCAAGCGGTGCCGACTGAACTACNTTACTTGCGCCCTACTGAACTTTCCAAAATATATTCAAAGTGGACCGACTTTACCTTATCGACAGACGTAGGCAGTTTGGACAACTTGCTCGAGCGCTGCGCAACAAAAATTATAAACTACAACTGTAGTTGAAAAGTGGGCAATTTGCATATGATGGCAGCCGGTGTAATCAATCAAAGACTTAGTAATGGAACGCGCCACCTTGTTTGTTTTCTTGCAGTATCAATAATCTCAGTTGACCCGCTAACTAAGCTTCGTAAATAATTAACGTGGCGCATGTTCGGCTCGAATGAGTGAATATAAAATCTTTTACGGTACGATATCAAATAAAAAAAAGACCTACAAGAACTGCGCTCCGTGCAGGAAGCTATAATTTTTTTAAAACATGAGTCCGACAATAGTATTCCAGCATCTATTTCGGTCAATTTTTTTAATGAACATGACAATCAAACTTTTGCATTCATCATCAGACTTTGATGGCTAAAATTCCGAAAACATAGCGATAACTTCAATTCAATCAATTAAAATTATAAAGTTATTAAAATATAAATGAGTTCTGTCATTCCGTTCTGGATGAGAAAGATAGCAATGAAGTATATTGCAAATATTTTCACCAAAAGTATTAGTCTTATTTATGACACCTAAAGTTGACATTGCCATATGTGACTCCAGGCGCCTAATTGGCGAATGCAGAGCTGAGTAACTGCCGAGAAAACGCCGGGAATAAATCTGTAATAACTCCACTTACTACGTGTGAAGTTGCATAAGATAAATTTACATTCGGCCAAGAATTTCAATCTCATTTACCCCCAGAAAATAATAAGTACTGCTGTAGCAAAAAATCAAGAAAACTGCTTGAAAAATTACTGAAAATTTGCAGTGTGTTTATGAAAAACTGGTAATGTTTCAGAGAAATTTATGTAATAAAGCGGCGAGCAATCCATATTAACAGATGTACTCCTACGTGAGAAGCTGTAATGTGAACATATTTAATTAACTTGAACTGTTGGAACTATAATTGAGGTGATGGGTTCATTTAATCTATGCCGTCGTACTTCTTTGTGTAAGATACGTGATTCGCTAACGATCAACTAGCAATCAATCGTCAGAGATTGCTGAGACTTTTCAGTTAAAGTCAATCGAAATTATGTCAGTTTCACGTTGAAAATAGTCAACGGATGTGAATAATTTTTATTATTTTCAAAAGAGTATTTAAATGAGTAGTTTAAAATATGTTCCTGTAAAATTTTATAAATGTACTAAGGGACGCCAAATTGATTACCGACTAGACCGCCTATCGAATGCTTTTTCATCTGAGACTGATTTTGCTAAAACCCACCAGGCAACTTGATTTTTGTGCCTCACAGTACTACTATCCCCGCAGACACGCAGAGCACTGCTACTATCCCCGCAGACACGCAGTGCACTGCTACTACCCCGCAGACACGCAGTGCAGTGCTACTACCCCGCAGACACGCAGTACAGTGCTACTATCCCCGCAGACACGCAGCGCAGAGCTACTATCCCCGCAGACACGCAGTGCAGTGCTACTACCCCGCAGACACACAGTGCAGTGCTACTACCCCGCAGACACGCAGTACAGTGCTACTATCCCCGCAGACACGCAGCGCAGTGCTACTATCCCCACAGACACGCAGTGCAGTGCTACTACCCCGCAGACACGCAGTGCAGTGCTACTACCCCGCAGACACGCAGTGCAGTGCTACTATCCCCGCAGACACGCAGCGCAGAGCTACTATCCCCGCAGACACGCAGCGCAGTGCTACTACCCCGCAGACACGCAGTGCAGTGCTACTACCCCGCAGACACGCAGTGCAGTGCTACTACCCCCGCAGACACGCAGCGCAGTGCTACTATCCCCGCAGACACGCAGCGCAGTGCTATCTATCCCCGCAGACACGCAGCGCATGGCCAGTCATTTATTATCTCATTGCTGACCTGGCTCCAGTTAAATGACATTGTTGTCGTCGTCGGAGAAGGCATATATTTAAAATAAATTACGTATTTCAAGATATATTTTGCATATAATATACCGTGAGGGCAAAAAGTATCCGACACAAAGGAAAAACTTTATTCAATTTGCATCTAACTACAAATTACAATTATCAAGTCAACATTTACTGCCATCGTTGTTTGATAAGATATTTGCATTTCCCATGTAAATTAATATTAGAACTGTGTTTCTTTATGTAATTTTGTTGAATTAGCTTTAATTAAATAAAGTTTTTCCTTTGAGTCGGATGTTTTTTGCACCCACTGTAAATCTTAATTAAAGAAATTTTAGACCATTTAATTCACATTTTGACAAATAATGAGCCTACAGGCCACAGGGTGCAGACAGCCGCCGCTTGACCTTCCCGAGGCTCAGGAAGGCCCCCACTCAGGGCGGATTTAAGTGCCGCTGTAACCTTCAAATGCCCTCTAGAGACTCTCCTGAATTTGGTCATAACTGTCATGAAAATTTCTTAACATATTTATATTCCACATAATTTGGCTGATATGTTATAGAAACATAATTAAATTGAATAAAAAATTCTGCTTAAATGAACTTCTTTTCTGAAATCTCCAGAAAATGGCGCCGAACCTCAACATAGAGAAAATAATCTTGAAACATCTGCTGAAAGTTGTTGTCTAATATAATTTTATTCATACCTATTAGATACGCTAGGTAAAATCTGTCTATAGATACAACTAATCAAAGTTGCTGTCTTATCCAACTTAAGTCACATAATCTCTGGTAACTTAACAAAAGTTCTCTTTAAACTAAATTTCAATCATTACATCTAGTCACACATGATATAAATTGCTCTCAAATTCAATTATAATTGTGCAAGTTCGAAACATCAAGTAAATAATGCTCTTTTATCAAATTTTATTTTCATGATCTTGACACACTAAAGAAAAGTTGTTCATCAATCTATATTTTAATCAAATAATCACGACACACAGAAAAAAAGTTTAACTCTAACCAAATATTTTTTCATACAAACTTGACGCACCCAATATAGAAGCTGCTCTCTAAACTAATTTTAATCAAACAATCTCGACCAATCTAATGCGACGAGACAGCACAAGTCTTATGGGGCGATGACATATACAGACGATAATCATGAGACATGATGGTTTTCCCGATAAACATAGTATTGCTGCAATACTATCCCAGCAGGCATCTGACGTTGAAACAACGTTGATTATTGGTTGGTTTCTGGTTGAAATGTTGAACAACCAAAATTAAACGTCATATCAACGTCGAAATCTGACCAACACTAGAAGGGACGTAAAACAACATTATTCCAACGTTGAAATAACGTCGATATTGATACGTTGAATTTATACTAATATTTAAACGTTGAATCAATGTTGATATGAGGTTGAGATGCTGAAACACCCCAATTATACGTCCAATCAACATCGAAATCTGATCAAAACTAGAACGGATGTAAAACAATCTTATTTCAACGTGGAAATAACGTCGATACTGGTACGTTGAATGTTTACTAATTTTTAAACGTTGAATCAATGTTGATTNCACGGTAAACAACAATTAGTAACTACGATTATAGCTGTGCACTTCTTACGTCGAGTTGCTGCTTGACGAAGGAAAATTCGCTTGCGGGAAAATTGTTCGGAATGCGAAAGCGATCGAAGGCAACAAGAGATTGACTCGCCTCTGTTCTCTCCAGTGACTACGGTATAAGAATGGCCGCCTTCCAACAAAAATGTAAAAACAAATTAACAAATGTCGATGGATATACGCACCCGTAGCCCTATAATGGAAACACAATATACGCATCCATATACCTATACTAGATATATAATATACGCACCCATTGCCCTATACTAGATATATAATATACGCACCCGTTGCCCTATACTAGATATATAATATACGCATCCATAGCCCTATACTGGATATATAATATAGGCACCCATAGCCCTATCTATACTGTATATTTGTAAAAAATTCCGTAGAAGCTGGCGAAATTTCCAGAATTGTTGCAGCTCAGTGTAAGCTGCTAGTGGAATGGACTAAATACGATTTTTTTGTAAGCTGCCTCATATCTCTATAGTTCATTCGTGAAATGGAGACATTAGAATGAAGAAGATAAGTTGCAAGTTCAGCACAAAATATGAAACTAATAAGCTGTTTTTTTTCAAACTTCAATAAACTAAATCAGAGCAGAGATTCTGCAGTTTAGCCCCCAAGAGGAAAAACACTAGTTTTTATCTGCAGGATCGTTAGTTTTTAAGTCAACTTCTCGCCGGCCTATTGAGCTAATTAATGGCCGCACAAGCATACGTGCATGGCAAAGCAAAGCAGAAGCCATAAACTTGATTCTTGACCTAAACTATAAGTCCTATATGGTGTCGTCCGCCTATCCTTGTATTTTTATTATCCAAAAGTCCAATAATTAATTGTGGTTTTTGTGACAAACTAAACTATTTGTCACATTCATCACGACAGTACGAATTTATAGGGAATTGAACAATAAGCTAACTACAAATCTTGTAGTGACAAATTTTAGTCGATAACTGCGATTCAGTGTTCAAAAATCGTTGAGGTTAATTTCATGACACCTTGAATGAGACTTTCAGATAAATTTAAAGTGGTAAAGAACTTTAGTGGTTAAGTGCAAATTTTAACAAAGAAATACTATACATGTACAAATGGGTTTGCTAGTCGTCAACAAATGTGTGTATAAAAATTTGAAATGGATATAATCTCTGTGTGATGGCATCTTAATTTCCTGCTCAATATAGGTTCTGCTACTTTGCCTAATGGACGCCTGCCACAAACTTAATGGAAGCTCCATTACTACGCCTAATCCCTAGTAACAATTTTGGAAGGGGCCCATGCTGGCCCAAGGTGGCGTAACGATATTGGCCACATGTG
>NW_025946697.1:0-3330 GCF_000764305.2 Hyalella azteca | reverse complement strand
TACACGCGGTTGGGCCCATCCAATTGCGGGTAGTTCGGTGCCCACGTGAGGTCGGCTGACGGTACGACAACTCCTGTGCTCCAAGTGACGTAGGTACCGTTTGCCAGACGTACAACATCCATGAAAGCCATGGAGCTCACTCGTATGGCTAAGATCGCCTTTTCTATTTAAATTATATTGTTAAATATTGGAATCTAGATGTAAATTACGTATTTACATATAAAATAAATCAAATACAGATAAATTATTTAGAAAAATTTAGTAATAATCGATCAAATTGTAGTTCTAATTATTTGAAATAAAGGAGGGACGATTAGGATTTCAGCACGTTTACTATATAAATATAAAAGTCTTACACTAATTTCAAACAACCGAACAATTAGTCACGCGTCCATGGGCACGATTCAGTGTTCAGTGTTCAATGTTTTGTTCTGCACCTGCATACTAAAAATGGGATTTCAGAACTAACGATCGTCATAATAGATTACATTTAAAAGTTATTTTAAATATACTTCAACGTAACATTTTACAAATACTTCGTTGGTACCAGGAAGGAATTTCTTGCGAGTACTGTGAAATTATATTATTTCCCCCTTAATAATGGCAGACTCACCAAGAGGGGAGTGCGGCAGCGGCGGGAGATCCATGCCCTTATCCAAACACGCCTGACGCAGACCGCTGACATGCAATGAAACACAAGAATATCTTTTATTTCCCCCTTAATAATGGCAGACTCACCAAGAGGGGAGCGCGGCAGCGGCGGAAGATCCATGCCCTTATCCAAACACGCCTGACGCAGACCGCTGACATGCAATGAAACACAAGAATATCTTTTATTTTGTTAAAATTTTACGAACCGTACCGTACACGTTACTAATTATTTTTTGTAGAGATTAGCTAGGCCTAAGGTTTTATTAAGTTTATTTATATAGAATAAAATCGCCAGGTTGGTCCTTCTAAGACGTGGAGCTGTGAAGGAAAGTGAGTGAAGAATCGGAAATATGTATTGTCGAAAGTGTAACGATGATTTTTATCAATGGATAAAAATCAATCATATCATCCTAGATGTGTTGCACACATGACGGTGGTGTTACTCACCCGATCAGTCTTGGCATCCGTTGGGGGTACTCGAAAATTTGCAAGTCATCCCTAAGGGGGGCGCGCCGGTAGGCCGCCTTAGGTTTTAGTCTTACGACAAATTCGCTGGCGACGGATCCGTCCACCACCAGGCTGCACGGCCCCTGCGAGCAGATATAAAAATGTTCTTCAAAACTCATCACAGTTTAATCTTTGCAGTGTGGATATATTTTCCTTGCAATCGTTTTACCACAAACATGTCCTGCAAAACTATCTCCTAAAAAACATGCGCTTTGTAAAGGTGTATGCACAAAAATTTTCTTCCTACATATGCCGTTAATAACCATGTCTTCGATCAGCATGACTTTCTTGAACATTACTTCTCTTCATTAATACGCACGTCTTAAAGATGTCCTATAAATGACTTCCATTCATTAACATATCGTCAATAACATTCCTCCATTCTAAAATAAATTTTTTAGCCACCATGAATGCCAGGCGAAATGTCGGATCGGGAAACCAAGAGGAGTAAGATTGTGCCATTAGCGATGAGCTTTTTACCCTGATATAAGTCACTCTACTGTAGAAAGTTTTAATTGGGGTTACAATCAGTAAACGTTAATCTATTCTGAAACATTTTTCGCAAATTAAATTATAGTTTAGCAGAAATCTAAGAAAGCCTTTTTTCTTGGATTTAGATTTGAGCAAGGGTTTGAGGCGTGCAGATCAGCCGCATAGTACGTCATAAGTTATGAATAACATTTTTCAGAAGCAAAATGCCCAGCTTGGGCCCTCAAGAATATAGCCGGAATTTCGTTTGTGAATTTCGTCTGTGAACACGCAAGGACCAACATGAGCCGCACTATCAATAATAGTTAGGAGTTCGTAACTCCGCCAGCCAATAACTGACGGTTTCTCAAGCTAAACCCACCAATCACAGACGACAAAAACTTTTTATGGTACGACCCCTAATTATGATCGCTGTTTTGCGAAGTTACCAAAGGATATTGAGTGCCAAAACTTTTAGGGGCCCGAAATTGCAGCACTACACGTCACATACTAGCGTGACCTGTAGAAATTAATGGAACTTGGTAATGCCAGAATACAAGTTATTAGCAGCAGAATATCAGTGAGTTGTACCAGAATACAAGTTAATTGCTGGTACCAGAATACAAGTTAATTGCTGGTACCAGAATACAAGTGAGTTGTACCAGAATACAAGTTATTAGTACCATAATATAAGTGAGTTGTACCAGAATTTAAATATAAACGGCAATAAACAAAGATTCAATAAAACTATACCGATGAATGAAACTCGCTCACAAGGGGCTGATAAATGCATTTAATTGTCTATAATTGCTTAGGTTTTTCATGGAGACGAGGAATTGTGTCTATGATCAGAGCGAGGTTAAGAATTGAATCATCGTTCGGAGAAAGTTTATAGAGTCTCTACGTATATGAACTCGATTCATACAAATTTTTCACAAAAAAGTGGGACGCTCATGAAAAATTTTTTTTTAATCTTTGGTAATTTCATTAAACGTTGTGTTAATGATGTAGTAAGTCTTGCCTCACAAAATACCGATGATGCACAAGTACCGACGATGCAAAAGTATTTTCAATACAGAATCATTTTATTATTCCATAATTTTATCTGTCAATAAATGAATCGCAAGTATTTTTCTAAAACATATTGTAACGAAAAAGCTGCATTCATGTCGCATAGGCATATGTATTATCAATTATGAAGATCGAGCTGCTGCATAAAGTATTAAATGCTGAAAGCGAAGAGCGAAAATATACGTTTACCCGTCTATGGAGGGTGACCTACAATCCTACCCTACTTAAATGCGATTAGAAGCTCAACTTACACAAATAAATCTAAAAATTAGGTAAAACGAAGAATCTTGCCAGAACCTAATTCATCACTTCAATGGAATTTCAATTGAATTATCTTTTTAAAATTTACGCGTAGATATCGTATCTCAAAACCGCGGCCGAGGGCCAGGCGAATGAGCGCCTGGCTCTTGTACATTCGATCATCATCCAGACTCACCTGACTTATCGCGCGGATCCACCACACTCTTCGCCCACACTCACCACACACTTCACCCACACTCACCACACTCATTACCCACACTCACCACACTCACACCCAGCACTCCTTATGACCTTATGACCTTATGATGAGTTTAGGACGTCGTAGTCCAAGGTCACGCTGATGCGCCGCCTTCGTCGTCCTCCGTCTCCGAG
>NW_025946696.1:58442-69851 GCF_000764305.2 Hyalella azteca | reverse complement strand
TGTGGGGGTGAAGGGGAATAGGGTGAAGGGGTTCACCCCCCGCGAAGGGGGAAGCATCGTAGCAGTAACTGCCGTTACTTGTCGTGAAGTCGTCGGATACTCGGAGCGCTGAAGAGGTCATGGGGGAAAGGATGAAAAATTAATCGAATGATATTAAGTATACTTCATTAAAATAATTTTGTTTGAAAATATATTTAATATGTGATATAGAAGAGTATTTTTTTCAACATTAATGCATGGAACGATAGATACAAAGTATATTTCAAAATAAATATTTTTTTGGAAAATAGGTTTTCATGTGCAATGTAAAGGAGTATTTTTTTCAACATTAATGCAAGTAACTAAATCCGGGCTGGAAAGTGCATTTGTAACGAAAATAGGCAAGTTTCTTACAATTGTTGAATCAATAATTATATATCAATCTAAAATGAACACAAAAATATGTATACATACATAAAACAAGGTCTGAAAAATTATAGGAATGTAGGCCATGAATAAAAAGATTAAAACAATGAAATTTGGAATTAAACATAACCCCTGGTAGATAATAAAGAATTTTACAGAAGATAATACATAGTCTGTGTAGCTCGTCATACAAGCCATACATTCCCCTGCATTCCATATTATAATTGCATTCTGTACATAACTTGCATTTTCGAGACATTATATTTTCCAGACATTCTGCAGCTCCACAATATTGTTGAGTTACCCTAAAAATCAACTTTATATTTTCTTTATCGATTTCACTTGAGCTCATTCATTCTCTTCATTCATTTCATGAACAGCATTCAAATCGCTATATCTGTTCATCAAGTTCATGAAAAGCCACCTTATCAATGCTCCAGTTCATTCATTTTCAGACATTTCTTACAAACTACATCACATGTGGAGTGAAAATCCCGAATACGAACAATTCTGAAGACGGCGGAATGAGGAAGGAATGAGGGACCAGACGTCATAAATTACTGAGCTTTCACGGCATGAAGGTGATTATGGTTAGCATCTCTCAACGAGAAGCGAGGAAATGTAAATGGCCAGCCGTAGCCAATTACCGCTTACCGATCGCTGGCCATTTATCGACCATCTGAAAACCGCCCGTAGTACAAAAATCCGCGCTGGCTCAAATATTCCTTTACAAAGACTACATGTTGGAGAAAAGCAGCTTCCAATGTCAGAATAGAGCAATTATTTCACACCGTGGTCGCAAATACCTCCCCACCAGCATTTTATGTTGAATTAAACGTTGTTTGGTTGAATCAACTTATAAAGTCAACCTTGTTTCAAAGTCATTTGCCTCGCGGGCTTTACCGCTCTCTCAACACCAGCCTTAAGGCCGCGGCTTCGACTCCTGCATTACCATCCAATACGCTGCGCATCATGTAACAATTGGTGACATCATCAGAGCATCACTGCACCCACAGCTCTTCACAGAATCACTGTGCCAACAGCTCATCACTGCACCACTGCACATGTCATCATTTACTTATTTATGGGCGTTGAACTTAATTTGCGAGTTATCCAAGCTAAAACATTGCATTTAAAGGCTAAATTAAATTATTAGTTAATACTTAATCAGGGTTAAACATATAGTGTGCGTTATAGATATATGTTGAATTTATATGTTCTCGTGGTTTGAATTTACCTATATTTGTCTAGCATATCTTAGAGTCAACGAATAATAGTTTATCTGTCTTTGGATAAATTATTTATCAAAACGTCTTAATTAATTCAAGTCTTTTGAGTTTGGCCAAACACCTAATTCCAGTGTCTCTAAACCTAACTTCAATCAAGTTTCAGTAGCAGCTAATTTCAGTTGTAATATGTTTTTTAAATAGTTTGGAAAAATTTAAATGGTGATTAGAAAAATTGATGCAAAATATTCTGATGACGGAATGATTCTACGTAAACGTAGTGAATGATTTCCCATCATTGATTGGCGGGTTTAATTTGAATAGCTGTCAGTGATTGGCTGGCTGACGAATGTACGAATTTACGAACTTTTTTGGCGCATTTTTTCATTTATAGAAAAAACGCTATTGTGCTCGTCATGTCCGTCCGTCTGTCCGTGACGTCACGTTTTCGTCGACGAGAAAATGCGCTCTCTGTCACTCACTGCAGTGAGTACTGAGTTATATTTTTCTGAAGCATTGCCCCAGACGAATGAGATAGACGAGGTTAATAAAAGATAAGTACAAAGGTCCCAAAAGTTTAATGGACGTCAGAGTTTCTCGAGACAAGAAAGTATACAACTAACAGACAATAAATATTATTTAAGGATATTTAAGAGGCCCGTTCATCTACACTAATACGTCACTACGAATAACAATAAATAAATAGATTTTATCAACCTAGAAGGTAACCGAAACTACAACTTACGCACATATTGTTCCGCGTAGAAAAATTTCACGCGCTTTATGTGCGCACTAAAAGAAAACAAAATCTTCTGCGAAGTGAAACTGGCGACATTTGTACAATTATTAATGAGGTGCGACATTACTGATACTGAACTGATACAAAGCATCAGTTGAGTATTGATGATACTTAACTGATACTTTGTATCAACAAACAGCGGCCAACATAGCCCCAATATCTGTCTTTATAAATACCGTACTTCACCTCGTGCTTAACTCCTTCAATAATCTGGTCATAGTCCACGCCGGAACTACCGTGAGCACGGCCACGGCTAGTAGTTAACAGTATTACAAATTTTGTTAGATTTAATTTATAGAATTAACCGTCACAGACACATCATCTCCGTCATTTGATGTTGACAAAGTTATTCCTACCTAAGTGGCGGAGATTTGATTCATTACTTTACGGGCGCATAAATTAATAGTTTGTACGATTTTCTTATAACTGTTCGTAACCTGTCTTTGCATTACAGCACAGAGAAGTGATGGACTTTCGTTATGCTTACGAATTTAAAAGTTCACACATTAAAAAATTAATAAAATTTTTCACTGCACACCCTGTATTCAGATAAAATAATAAAAAGCCGCTGCTATAAAAAAACATATTTTTGGCGAAGTTTTTTATGGTAGCAAAAGTAATAACCTTGAGCCATAATAATCTGAGAGCCTCAATACCTTCGTTAACTAATAACATAGTTATATATTTTTTTAACAGCTGAGTTATTAGTTAACTATTGGACGGCATTCACTGGTCACCCATCCCCCCATTCACTGGCCGCCCCCCACACCGGGGTGGTAGTACATGACGGCGGGGGCGGGGAGCTGCCATCTTGCTGCGCTCATCTCGATCAGCTGCAGCAACGTCTTCCGTACGGCGCTGGGCTTGTTGATGTTAGGCCAGTCGCCGCCCGGCTTGTTGTCGCTAGACCCGTTCATGCTCGGCCCGTTGGTGTACGGCCTAGTTGTTATAGATCGGTTGTCACTAGGCCCGTTAGTGCTGGACTTGTGGTCGTTAGACAAGTTGGTGCTTGTCATGTTAGAGCTCAGAAGAGCGTCCCGAGCTGCAGACATGACACGTGGCATGATGGATGGTAGACATGACTCCATGTCAAGCCCAACTCCCGTCAGGATGAAGAAGAGGCTCTCGATCTGCGCAATGTTGAACATTTATATAGTGATTTTTATATGTCCTCATGCATATCTATTATATAGTAGTATAAGCAATATCTTTATTTAAGTAAGGTGTTTTTAAATATTCTCGTTTCAGGTGGGTGCAAAAAATTCATTATTTGCAAAATTTTATTGAATTTGCAATTTTCTATTTGCATTTTTTTCATTATTTGCGGCAGCAATTTTTTAAAGCTTTGCTTTTTAAAGCTTTAATTTGTTAAGTTTGCTAAAGCAAATTTGGTTGTGCCTGAAGCGATTGTTTTCTTAGAACGGTTCAAGCAGTCAGTCTGTCAGTGACGTTCACGCGTGCATGTACAGAAAAAATCAATTGTATCAAAGTGTAAAAGAAGTGACACACTTTCTTAGCCACATCAGGAGCAGAGAGCGGATGTATTAATTACGGATGTATAATGTATAATGAGCGGATGTATAATCTCTTGTTGTCAGGCCAAACTGGGTCAGGATGACCCACAAAAACGTAAAAAATGCAGCGCTATTTTGACGTGGCGCAAAATATTCGTGGCGCGTTTGAGATTAAAAAGCTTTTAAATTTTGAATGCGGGTTTGATATTCTCGCACCTGAGTTGTTAGTAATTGAACAGATAAAAAATTGAATGTGCACTTAGAAAAATAAATGGGTCATATTTCCCAAATAGTGATAAACATTCTGCTCGCAGTACTGTTCCATTTTTTAAATTCAACTCGAAAATTCAACCAAACCTAAAAATTTATTCACTTTAAAGCGGCAAAAAATTGTTATAATTTCACGAATGTCAGGAACCCATTTCTTGAATAAAATTCAGGCAGGACCAAAATGGGAGCCAGCAGGTTTTGCAGTGCTAGCAGTTGTTCCAGTGCCAGGAGTTGCTGCAGTGCCAGCAACTGCACCAGTGCCAGCAGTTGTTCCAGAGCCTGCAGTCGCTGCAGTGCCAGCAGCAGCTGCAGTGCCAGCAGCAGCTGTAGTGCCAGCAGTTGCTGCAGTGCCAGCATATGAGCTGGCAGACAGCAGTTTGTCTCTTTCCTGGTAGTATTCCTGACAGGAATTGAGCAGCGTTTCCAAGAACGTCTCCACTGCAGTTTCTCTCTGTAACCACAAACAAACCGCATGTTATTGATACCAACAATATTATTAAGGCTAGTAGTCAGATTCCAGGGAAGTCTGAGAGCGAGGTTTTCGCGACCATCGTGCGAAATCCTCGATCTGCCCGAAGCTCGGCCAGTCGCTACCCTCGAGCTTGTACTCTTTGTAATATGACTTCCTAGCCAGCCCCTTTCTCACGGCAACTGGTCGCTTTCAGGTGGCCGAGGAATGGATAGCGGTCGGCTATAACTAATTGGACTAGGCCGACCACTAGCCACGTATTATTCCTCGCCTCTCATTGAGTTCGCCTTCATCATGCCGCCCGTCGTGAACTGACAGTTCAGTTATTTACGACGTATCTTTCCCCTCATACTTTCCACAACGCCCACATTTGAGCAGTTAGTATGCGAGATTTTCCCTCCTCCTATCAGCATGCTCGATCAAAGCTAGTTTTGGGTAGATAATTTCTACAAAAAGGAGGCTGATCAAGGAATGCCGAGTGTACCATTCAATGGAGAATAAAAATTAAAACTCGGTGACATCTCGAAAAAAGTGTAAAAAACGCAGACTTGATGAACAATAATATTCAAAGTTTATTGATTTTTTTTTCATTTTAACTCTTTTAATACAAAGTTTACACATTTTTTGTTCTTGGTCACCTTTTATAAATAAATAGCTGGGTTGGGTAAGCATGGAAAAATCCATATCGCCATCTCGTTTATGAGTGGAGTAAAGTCTATCCGAATTTGTGAAGAAACTCTTAGGGAAGAGCCGAGTCTGTTCGAAGCCTTGCGGTTCTCAATGAGAGCCTTAATATTATTTTTAGAACTCAAAAGTGGTATTTACTGGACCGACAATAAATAAAATCTCATACATATTTTTTTGTGCCATTTTGCTTTCATACAATTTTTTTGTTCTGCCAATTGTTGCAAATTGTAAATCACTTTCGATGTTGAAACTGTCTATACTTCTTCAAAATCAATGATGAGGTTAGAGACCAAATTTACGTTGTCGAAAGTGCTAAATTCTGTAATTTTATTATTTTTTTCAATATGTTGGTGGACAACTGAAATTTTTTAAGGATGTCATACTCAAAAATGGGTCGGGACTGAGAAGATAAAGCCGATTTATTTGAAGAAACTCTACGGGATTCACATTTCAGTAATTTAAATATTATATCTGATACAGCGTGCGATATCTGGCAGCAGGTACAGCATGGTTCCTACCTCTATGACTGCCATGCAGTATCTGGCTGCAGGTACAGCGTATCTGGTCGTCTGCAGGATCTTGCAGAACAGCAGGCGAACGACCTCCATGTGCAGGCGAGAACCGCTGCCGTCTGGTCTCTGCAGCACCTGGGGGAGTGGTAGGGGGAGAGGTAAGGGGAGTGATAGGGGGAGTGGTAGAGTAAATGGCAGGATTACTAATATAGCAAGTACCCTTCCTAAGATTTAATTGAAGCTAAGCTAAGCTTTAATTTGAACAACTATAATTAATTTATTGTGTCGCATCGCGCGAGTTAAACTATTGGAGTTTAGGGTTCACAGCGCTCTGCCTTCTCTCAGAACCATCCGCCTAGTTCTTACTTCTGCCCGCTAGCGTGCAGCATGCGGCGTCTCATTTAGTGGTGACGAACTCCTGCGTTAGCATAAGATGTGTAGCTAATTCATTGCCTAGAAATCCAGATCATTCATTGTCCATAGCAAGTCTTTGTTTCACTGTGTCTTGTGTTAGTGCTTATTTGATCTTGATAAATCTTCTATGCCCATTGTGAAATGCAATAGTAGTTTTTTAGACTTTTTTTTTGTTTTACTTATTGTCGGCCATTATCGTGTAACCGAATCTCCATCTTCTTTCTGTCCAGACGTGCATAAACTTGATAATAAATAGCGGTTTCAGCGTTACTAGGCCGTAGGCCTGTCGCCGATTCTTAACATCGCAGAACATTAGTGCAGGCGAGAACCGCTGCCGTCTGGTCTCTGCAGCACCTGGGGGAGTGGTAGGGGGAGAGGTAAGGGGAGTGATAGGGGGAGTGGTAGAGTGGTCAGTAAATGGTAGGATTACTAATATAGCAAGTACCTTTCCTACGCTTTAATTGAAGCTAAGCTAAGCTTGAATTTAAACAACTATAATTAATGAATTGTGTCGCGTCGCGCGAGTTAAACTATTGGAGTTTAGGGTTCACAGCGCTCTGCCTTCTCTCAGAACCATCCGCCTAGCTCTTACTTCCGCCCGCTAGCGTGCAGCATTCGGCGTCTCATTTAGTGGTGACGAACTCCTGCGTTAGCATAAGATGTGTAGCTAATTCATTGCCTAGAAATCCAGTTCATTCATTGTCCATATCAAGTCTTTGTTTCTCTGTGTCTTGTGTTAGTGCTTATTTGATCTTGATGAATCTTTTATGCCCATTGTGAAATGCAATAGTAGTTTTTTGGACTTTTCTTTGTTTTACTTATTGTCGGCCATTAACGTGTAACCGAATCTCCATCTTCTTTCTATCCAGACGTGCGTAAACTTGATGATGATGTCAATTGAAATGATGAACAGGATCAACGTGCCACATCTCGTAAGTGTGATGCTTGTTTTGTTTTCTACACTATTGCTGACATTCATACATTATTTACACATAGATGAAATATTTAGATTTTTACCAGCCTAAATTTGTGATTATTCGCAAGGTTCAGTACGTAGCTATCGATTAGGTACAACGAGTTTCTTGCTATTTCGTTACCTTTCAGTGAGATTAAAAGTTCATATTGTTTTTTTTTCGAGTACTACATATGCTCTATTGTTTGCAGATTTACGGTCGAACTTTCCGGCAGTAAACCTGGACTGAGTATCAAGAATGTCTTTACTGTCCTTGGGTTCACCGTTACGGGTTCACCGTTACGGGTTCACCGTTACGGGTTCACCGTTACGGGTTCACCGTTACGGGTTCACCGTTACGGGTTCCCCGTTACGGGTTCACCGTTACGGGTTCACCGTTACGGGTTCACCGTTACGGGTTCACCGTTACGGGTTCACCGTACTTGGCTGAAAAGAGAAGATTTAGGTAGCCTCGAATTCAGTCCAAGACAAATTGAACAACTAAACATACGTGCTAATGATGGTTAATTCAACGCACGGTTTTTAGTTTTTCAAGGTCATCTTCACGAGGGAAGGGCGCGAGGTCATTGAGGGCGGCGAGGGCGCTGTCTGATGTGCTGCCTCCTGCAGGGGGGCGCTGAGGGGCGGCGCCCCTGGACATGTCTGCTGCAGACAGCGACTTTGATCGCTTGATGGCGGGGGTGATGATGGGGGTGGTGGTGGTGGTGGTCATCCCGGCCTGATGGAGTTGTTTGATAACTTTAATTTATTAGTTGAAAAAACATTGAATAAACTTCTATTCACCGTTTATTAAACGTGTGGGCTGAAGTTTCAAATCTCGCCCAAGTACACGTTGCGGCCTAAGTACACGTAGCGGGCGATTGGAATAGTTTCACCTTCAAAAAGTCGGCGATTGTCTGACGGAGATACTAATTCATAAGTACCATTGATTGCAAGGCTCTAACACAATAGCATTTTTGCCTCTTTATGTTGCAGTGATTGCAACTGTATATTTGTACAGAAATTATCTTACGCTGTAGTGCGATTGACGTGATTATTTATTATTCTGAAAAATTTTCCAAAACCTTCAACAGATCCTAGAATCAGAACGACTCGAACCCCATGCACATAATTTAAAAAAAATTATTCATATTTAAATTTATACGTTAAAAATTTAGGCCACTTTCATAAACTTAAAAGCTATTCAGTATCCGTCAAAATATCTGAAATGTTATGTTCATTTCTTTTATTAACCCTCGCTCTACAGGGATGAACCCTCATCCTACAGGGATGAACCCTCATCCTACAGGGATGAACCCTCATCCTACAGGGATGAACCCTCATCCTACAGGGATGAACCCTCACCCTACAGGGATGAACCCTCACCCTACAGGCATGAACCCTCACCCTACAGGCATGAACCCTAACCCTACAAAGATGAACCCTCACCCTACAGGCATGAACCCTCACCTTACAGGGATGAACCCTCACCCTACAGGGATGAACCCTCACCCTACAGGGATGAACCCTCACCCTACAGGGATGAACCCCCACCTTGTAGCCAGGGTCGGCAAGCATCCCTTCGTCAGGGAAGTGAACTCGTAGGGGAGGCGATGCCCCCTCCTTCCCACACCCTCCCCCCACCAGGGTCGTGCCCCCTCTCTTGGGGGTGAGCAGGGGGGTTGCGTCCCCCTTGTGGGGGGCGATGGCCCCCCCGTTGTGGCCGTTAACGGTCACGTGGGATGAACTTTTGCTGTGTTTCAGTGCGGAATTTTTGACCGTTTTTATTGTGGTACCCCCTGTGGTACCCGCTGTGGTACCTGCTGTGGTACCCGCTGTGGTACCTGCTGTGGTACCTGCTGTGGTACCTGTTGTGGTACTGGACCTGATACCAAGCTTTGTGGGCCCCGTGTGGTCCCCATGTGGTGACAACATGACGAACTCCTTAGCGTTGATGTTGAGGCCAGCGGGTGGCGGGGGTGGGGCTGTCTCTTATACACATCTAGATGTGTATAAGAGACTTCACTTGAGCTCATTCATTCTCTTAATTCGTTAATTCATTCCTGAACTGCATTCATATCACTGTGTCAGTTCATTAAATTCTTGACAAGCCACCACATTACTGCATCAGTTCATTAAGTTCATGACAAGCATTCAAATCACTGCATCAGGTCATTCATTTCCAGACATTTCTTACGAACGAGCTCACATGCGGAGTGAAAATCCAGAATACAAACAATTCTGATGAAGGCGTTGTGGAAGGAATGAGGAGACACTGACGTCGTAAATTACTAAGCTTTCACGGCATGAAGGTGATTATGGTTAGCATCTCTCAACGAGAAGCGAGGAAATGTTAAATGGCCAGCCGAAGCCAATTACCTCTTACCGATCGCTGGCCATTCATTGACCATCTGAAAACAGCAGTGTCCAAAAATCCGTACTGACTCAAATATCCCCTTACGAAGACTACATGTTGGAGAAAAGCAGCTTCCAATGTCAGAATAGAGCAATTATTTCACACCGTGGTCGCAAATACCTCCCCACCAGCATTTTATGTTGAATTAAACGTTGTTTGGTTGAATCAACTTATAAAGTCAACCTTGTTTCAAAGTCATTTGCCTCGCGGGCTTTACCGCTCTCTCAACACCAGCCTTAAGGCCGCGGCGTCGACTCCTGCATTACCATCCAATACGCTGCGCATCATGTAACAATTGGTGACATCATCAGAGCATCACTGCACCCACAGCTCTTCACAGAATCACTGTGCCAACAGCTCATCACTGCACCACTGCACTCACAGCTCATCACTGTACCACTGCACTACTACCCCCACTGCACCACTATATACCGCCACTGAACCCAAGTGTACCCACTGCACCAATACACCCACAGCTCATCACTGCACTCATTGCACCACTACACATACAGTTCATCACAGCATCACTGCACCAACAGCTCATCACTGTACCACTGCACTACTACCCCCACTGCACCACTATATACCTCCACTGAACCCAAGTGTACCCACTGCACCAATACACTCACAGCTCATCACTGCACTCACTGCACCACTACACATACAGTTCACCACTGCACCACTACACATACAGTTCATCACTGCACTCACTGCACAGGGGACACGTGGATACTGGGGGACACGTGGATACTGGGGGACACGTGGATACTGGGGGACACGTGGATACTGCGCGCACCAGAAAAAATTTCCGCTGCTGCCGCGCGGCCGCTGGCCGAACTTTCTCGTAACTTTCGCGGAGAAGGAAAAGAAAGTTTAGCGGAGAGGAGAGAAGGAAAGCAGAGTGATGATCTAATTAATCTGTAATTTAGTACATGATAATTGACCTGTTAACCTCATTTATCTAATTAACGAACCTGTAGTTATTTCAGGTTAATTATAACCTAATTTACAGGGATTTCTTTCATTTTTACTTGTCGCGTACGAATAGAAATAATGTGATAATGATCATAATTTCGTGTCGTACTGATCAAGTAATAGAAAACCTAAAATCTTTTAAAATCTTCATAAGAATTTATTTATTAATTTATTATTAATTTTTTATTATTTAATTCTATGTTCGATGTCATGCAGAAGATGAAGCAATAAGTTTAATTACATTAGAAAGAATTAGATCACAAAGTTTTAAATGAGGAATTGAAATAAATAATACTAATAAATGATTTTATATAATCTAATCAAAATAATTATTTAATGAAAATAATTTTATATATATGAATTAACAGAGCTGGGCAGCGCTACTTGGAAATGTAGCGGCGCTACCGCTACCGCTACATGCTCTAAATGTAGCGGGCGCTACCGCTACCGCTACACCCACTAGATTGTAACGGGCGCTACCGCTACCGCTACAGTAAAATGTAGCGCGCTACATTAGCCGCTACAATGGCCAAAATTATTGGAAATCTCTAAATATTTATTGTTCTGCTATTGGGATTTACTTATTAACATTTAATGATAATAAAACATTTTTAAAACATATCAATGCAACTTTATTGCAATTAACCTAACCGAACTAGTATGGGTTACCCCAGGGTTAGATGCAGTAAATAGAAGTTACAGTTATTTTTATGTTTTACCTTCCCTACATGGATGTGAACTTTAATCTACCAATCTAAGAAATTATCCAC
>NW_025946696.1:42420-58227 GCF_000764305.2 Hyalella azteca | reverse complement strand
GAGTGTGGCATGAGTACGGCCGCCTGTGGTGAGTGTGGCATGAGTACGGCCGCCTGTGGTGAGTGTGGCATGAGTACGGCCGCCTGTGGTGAGTGTGGCATGAGTACGGCCGCCTGTGGTGAGTGTGGCATGAGTACGGCCGCCTGTGGTGAATGTGGCATGAGTACGGCCGCCTGTGGTGAGTCTGTCTCTTATACACATCTAGATGTGTATAAGAGACAGGCCTTAAATGTAGAGCCGCTACCGCTACCGCTACTGAAAATGTAGCGGCCGCTAGTAGCGGCCGCTACATGTAGCGCGCTACTGCCCACCTCTGTGAATTAATAAGAGATAGCAAAAACGGATATTAATGAACATAACAACTTTTCAAACCGAATCTAAATATTCATGCTGTTTTTTTATATGAAATTTCAGTCTAATGGCACTCACTTGACGGTTCGTTTCGAGGATTAACGGTTCACGTCGAGGCGCGCGGTTCGTAATTAGTTTATTGAATAAATATAATGCAGAGACACCGAACAACCTCCTCCTCTCACGCCCAACGGCACACTGAGCCGCGGCGGTGCTCCGCCTCGTAAAATTGTGCGCAACCTCGTACAACTTACCTTTGTCGTCATCAATGTTAATTGAATAGTTTTGTGCGATTATAATAATAAAAATAAGTAAATATGGGATCTTTTAATCAAGTGTTCAATAAATATTATACACAATTAAACATTATTTTATTTAAAGTTATGCTATGGTACGCAGACAACGGTTCTAAAGTTTTTTAATATAACCAATTGAATTAAAATTAGAGCCTTTATGTTCGTTGATGAGTATTGGAACAACTGACGTAAACTGAATGAAACGGGTGGGTCTATATGACCCACTTAGGTGAGGCAACCGCATCCAAATATCGATGCACTCTTGTGACTCACTTGCCCCGTTTGTGGGTCATAATGAAATATTATTACCTATTAAATTTAAGGTACGACTCACTCATTGCGTCATAAATGATTTGATGCCACAAGTGAGTCATGCCTGAAATTTAAAGGGCCAGTAATGGGTCACTGTGACCCACAAACAGGTCAAGTGAGTCACAAAAGCGCATCGATATTTGGGCGCGGTTGAGTCATCTAAGTGGGTCATCCAGACCCACCCATTTCTCTCAGTGTAGTTTCCTACTTTAATTTCCATGTTAATTTATAAAATTCAGGGCATTTATTCTTTAATATTAAATGCATTAAAATAATATACTTTAATCGAATGACGATTTTGATTGAAAAATGTCAGCCAAGAAGCTGACTCTTGACATGAAACGTCAGTCAAAAGCGACACTGAAACTGAAATGTCAGCCAAAAGGCATTAATATACCAATAGCGTCAGCCAACTCACTAGCGTCAACCACTCACTTGGCTGCCGCAGAGGCTGGCGTCAGCCACTCACTTGGCTGCCGCAGAGGCTGGTGNGGTCAGTGTTAGCACTAGTGGCCAGTGTCAGCACTAGTGGTCAGTGTTAGCACTAGTGGCCAGTGTCAGCACTAGTGGCCAGTGTCAGTACTAGTGGTCAGTGTTAGCACTAGTGGCCAGTGTCAGCACTAGTGGTCAGTGTCAGCACTAGTGGTCAGTGTCAGCACTAGTGGCCACTGTCAGCACTAGTGGTCAGTGTCAGCACTAGTGGCCACTGTCAGCACTAGTGGCCACTGTCAGCACTGTTTTTTAAGCTGCTACTGACACTTCTAGTATGTCAACACTGACGGATTTCACTGCCAGCCTGTCACTAGTTTCACTACTCACGCTGCTAGTGACGCTGCTGCCACTAGTGACGGGTTTAGCTGGCACTAGTTTCTTGCCAGCGTCGCGCCTGCCACTCATGCAAGCCACTGAGTGGCTCTTAGTGACGCCGCTTGAGGAGTTGCCACTAGCCTGGGGGGAGGGGGTGGTAAATTTTTTATTATTTAATTATCGATGCATAAATAATATTTTGTCTCTGTATTTATGGAAGAAGAGGCACAAATGTTAGAGTCATGACAGAAATTAAAATGCTTGATTTTATGATTGAAAATTTAAGATAATATTCAGGCCACAATAAATTGAATTTGGCGGCATTATTATAAAAAAAATACAATGATTTATTGAATGAATATTTAATTTTAGTATCAGCAAGCACATTTTACAAGGAACTTTACTAGTGCCATCATTACCTAATTATACTGTCCTCTGTTAGCATATTAGTGCATCTTCTTTGTAAATTTCAATGGCTCATCTATGCAAGTTCATTTTCATACACATTGTGAATAGCTTACTAGGACAATTTCCTCGATGGTTTGCTATCAAATTTTCTATTGAGCATCTCTGAGCTTAACAAAATGTATTTTACTTTGTAATATGCGAAACAAATTTTAAACTACCTGCTGTTAAAACTGCAGTTCCTCGTAAGTTCCGCGCAGTTGTACTTTAATGTAACCCTGGTGATGTCTCTTAGTTTGATCAAATTCAGACAAAGAGAAAAGCTTAAATTCAAAATTAAAAGAAAGAAATTCGGTTATGCCAGCGGATTTTGATTTCAAAATTAACTTGAAGCTCCCTCCGTGGACCACAGATGAAGGCTCAGTTCGGCAACAGTTTGGTTGTAATATTCCCACAAAAATAGGATTTTTAAACAAAATTTCTCAAATGACAACTAAAACACAATATTGTGTCCAATTATAAAGTGAAATTTAAGCAATATTCTGGTATGTCAGGATATTGCTGACGTCTTCTGCTGACCCATTGTTTTATTTTCAGTCAAACTGTGGAAAGGTCTGAGAACATGGTTGAATTAATTAATGTATTAATTCAACCATGGTCTGAGAATACCAGAAATATACCAGATATTAGCTAACATACCCGATCACAATTCAGAACAATATATGTTGTTGTGACATACTAGAAATATACCAGATTTTAGCCAACATACCCGATCACAACAATATATATTGTTGTGACATACCAGAAATATACCAGATCACAACAATATATATTGTTGCGACATACCAGATAATATCAGATTTTAGCCAACATACCAGATCACAATACCGCCAGGCACCGTCTGGACCAGATATATACCAGTCGGCAGCACTATCGACCTGATCATTCCTGGAAGCTTTGATGGCAATGCGAATAACTCAAGACGAACTGTCGGTCTTCCGTAAGATTACGTGTGATTTAACCTTCCTTCAAGACCCATTTCCCTCTGTCTGAGTCACTTTTCTGACGTATTTCCGTCTGTCTGACTCAATTTTCTAACCCATTTCCGTCTATCTGACTTACTTTTCTGACGTATTTCCGTCTGTCTGCCTCACTTTTCTAACCCATTTCCGTTTGTCTCACTCACTTTTCTGACCCATTTCCGTCAGTCTGACTCACTTCTCTGACGTAGCTCAACGACCCCTAAAGATCAATCTTCATCGCTGGCCTGACAAAACCCAGAGATTTTAGACTATAACGTTCAGAAAAACAAATGTGTCATTGTCCCGATAACAACACGTTTTTTTTCCACAGTGAGTGCGAAAGCGGCCAATACCAATAATCTTTCTAGTTTTCTATGATCTGGAAACTCACGTAAGAAAATTTTGATGGCAAACTGTGGCAGAAAACGCGAAATTTTTGAATGTGTGACGTATACATCTCCCCCGACTCAATGTGAAAATTTTAAAAACTGGAGAAAGTAGGAAAATTCTGAATTTCAGTTATTGCAAGTAAAAATATTAGGAATTTTATACACGACACGTCTCAGCACGTGTCCCACGTATACACGACACGTCTCAGCACGTGTCCCACGTATACACGTCACGTCTCAGCACGTGTCCCACGTATACACCTGTCTCTTATACACATCTAGATGTGTATAAGAGACAGGGCTGCTCTCGCTCAATTAGTCCTCTCTCTTATTCTCTCACTGGCTGCTCTCGCTCAATTAGACCTCTCTCTTATTCTCTCACTGGCTGCTCTCGCTCAGTTAGACCTCTCTCTCATATACTCCTCAGCTTCTCTCGCTCAAATTAATTCCATTCTCATTTACTTTACTCTTTCTCACTTGCTTCTCTGTCTCACTTATTAATACTTGATTATACTTCACTACCTCTCTTTTTCAGCTCGCTCATCAATAACTATTTTTCAATTATTTATTCCTCTCTCTTTTCTCACATTCCCTCTTATCCTCTTGCATTCACCTCTCTTCCCTCTATACACATCCCCCTCATTCGCAGTTTGCATCTCATCTCCCACCCTGAAGCGTTCTCTCAAGTTCTGTTATACCAATAATCTTTCTAGTTTTCTATGATCTGGAAACTCACATAAGAAAATTTTGATGGTAAACTGTGGCAGAAAATGCGGAATTTCTGAATGTTTGACGTACTTCTCCCCCGACTCAATGTGAGAATATTAAAGTCTGGAGAAACTAGGAAAATTCTAAATTTCAGTTAATGAAAAATAATATATAACTCGGTACTCACTGCAGTGAGTGACAGAGAGCGCATTTCTCGTCGACGAAAACGTGAAGTCATGACGGACAGACGGACAGACAGACAGACGGACATGGCTAGCACAATAGTGCATTTTTTCCATAAATGAAAAAATGCGCTAAAAATTAAGAATTTTATACACGCCACGTCTCAGCACGTGTCCCACGTATACACGTCACGCCTCAGCACGTGTCCCACGTATACACGTCAAGTCTCAGCACGTGTCTCACGTATACACGTCAAGTCTCAGCACGTGTCCCACGTATACACGTCAAGTCTCAGCACGTGTCCCACGTATACACGTCACGTCTCAGCACCTGTCCCACGTATACACGTCACGTCTCAGCACGTGTCCCACGTATACACGTCAAGTCTCAGCACGTGTCTCACGTATACACGTCAAGTCTCAGCACGTGTCCCACGTATACACGTCACGTCTCAGCACGTGTCCCACGTATACACGTCACGTCTCAGCACGTGTCCCACATATACACGTCACGTCTCAGCACGTATCCCATGTATACACGACACGTCTCAGCACGTGTCCCACGTATACACGTCACGTCTCAGCACGTGTCCCACGTATACACGTCACGTCTCAGCACGTGTCCCACGTATACACGTCACGTCTCAGCACGTGTCCCACGTATACACGTCACGTCCGAGTTATTTTATCCACATTACAATTGGTCGCTTAACTCGTAAAATAAATTATATCGTAGAGCCACAAAGCCGCCCAACACACAGGTAGGAATAGCATTACAGAGTAGCAGTTTCTGTAAACCTACTCCTCACGTAGAAATAGCATTAGAAGGTAGGAGAAAAAATCGGCCCATCACTCAGGTAGGAATAGCATTAGAATGCATTAATTATTATTAGAGGTCAGTCAATCACTCAGGTAGGAATAGCATTATTGAGCAGCATTCACAGTAAACCTTCACCTCACGTAGGAATAGCATTAGAATGCAGTAGGTAAATAGCAGCACATCACTCAGGTAAGAGTAGCATTAGAATTCATTAATTATAATTAGAGGTCAGTCAATCACTCAGGTAGGAATAGCATTATGATTCTCCGGTCGAGGCTGAGGACACTTCACAGGTGTGAATGGTTCACCACAGCTGCGAAGTGGTGAACCTTCGGTGCTAGTGAAGCTGGTGAATCAGTTGGGCTGGTGACTCTGTTGGGCTAGTGACTCAGTGAAGCTAGTGACTCTGTTGGGCTATTGACTCAGTGAAGCTAGTGACTCAGGGAAGCCAGTGACTCAGTGAAGCTAGTGACTCGGTGAAGCTAGTGACTCAGGGAAGCCAGTGACTCAGTGAAGCTAGTGACTCGGTGAAGCTAGTGACTCGGTGAAGCTGGTGACTCAGTGAAGTTAGTGACTTAGTGAAGCTAGTGACTCAATGAAGCTATTGGCTCAGTGAAGCTAGTGACTCAGTGAAGCTAGTGACTCGGTGAAGCTATTGGCTCAGTGAAGCTAGTGACTCAGTGAAGCTAGTGACTCAGTGAAGCTAGTGACTCAATGAAGCTAGTAACTCAGTGAAGCTGGTGACTCAGTGAAGTTAGTGACTTAGTGAAGCTAGTGACTCAATGAAGCTAGTGACTCAGTGAAGCTGGTGACTCAGTGAAGCTGGTGACTCAGTGAAGTTAGTGACTTAGTGAAGCTATTGGCTCAGTGAAGCTAGTGACTCAGTGAAGCTAGTGACTCAGTGAAGTTAGTGACTTAGTGAAGCTATTGGCTNACTGTTCAGCCATCACTATTCAGCCATCACTATTCAGCCATCACTATTCAGCCATCACTATTCAGCCATCACTATTCAGCCCTCACTATTCAGCCATCACTATTCAGCCATCACTATTCAGCAGTTACTGGCTATAATGGTGTGCCCGGAGCTGTGCACCAACGTGATGGTGAGAATAGTGACGTCTGTCATCCTCATCACGGCCGTGGTGCGTTGTGGCTCATACACCATACATGTGGATGGTGTAATGAATACTATAATGAATCTAAAGTTATTTCAATGAATTTCGAGTAATTTTAAGGAATTTCGAGTAATTTTAATGAATTTCGAGTAATTCTAATGAATTTTGAATAATTTGAGTGAATTTCGAGTAATTTTAAGGAATTTCGAGTAATGTTAACGAATGTCGAGCAATTTTAATGAATTTCGAGTAATTTCAATGAATTTCGAATAATTTAAATGAATTTCGAATAATTTATTGATTGAATATTGAACATCGTAATGCTTGAGAATAATTGTGCGTTTGTAACGTGAACAGACTGATATTATTGATTATTATATCATTAAATAAAATATGAACATATTTGAACATATTTGGACATTATTATATCATTATAATATTAGTATTAGATTGTTATAAGTATAATAATTATTGATATTGGCTGTTTGATGAAGGCCTTCCTGATAACTGTGACTCACCATTCTAATTTGCAGGTGGTTTTTGTGGTGCTGAAACTGCTACCACCTGGCGACTCTGACGCCGGCGACTTTAACGCAGGTGAAACTAACCTAATTGAAGCATTGACAATCACAATAATGAATGTCCAAATTGTGATGTATTATCCCTCGGGGGTGCATTAACCCCCCATCTTCCTTACCCGCCAGGGGGCGCTGTTCTCTCCCAGACTGAGGGGACGGGCGCCCTCACGCTGGTCCCCCTGGGGGACAAGGTGGTGTTCTCATCCCCCAACTACCCCGACGATTATGACCCCTACCAGCACACCGAGTGGCACTTCAAGGTGATTATGGGGTGATGCGAGGGGTGATGATCTGGTGGTGGTGGTGGTGTGGTGGTGGTGGTGGTGGTGGTGGTGGTGGAGTTGGTGGTGGTGATGCCGCAATCAGAGAAATGAGTGAGGTTTTGTGCAAGTAGCGATGCATTTTTTGCCCTTATGACCTAATCCATCTTGGCTTGGCAAATGGACGTATAAGTGCTACGTGCGCTCTTTTCTCGTGCCGTGGGCAAGACAGTGTGTCACTTTTTGGACAAAATGATCCATTGATTGTTCTGCATTTTGTGGTAGTATTGGGTGGTAGTGGTTCTGGGTGATGGTGGGTGATGATTGGTGATGATGGGTGATGGTGTCGCCCTTTGCAGGCTCCTGCAGGGGGGCTGCTGACGCTGCTGTGCGAGCAGGTCTTCCTCAACTGGTTTGCTGAGCTGTACGCGGTGGACGGCAACACCACAGTCAGGTGGGGATGGAACCCCCGTCAGGGGAGGGGGTGGAACCCCTGTCAGGTGGGGGTGGAACCCCCGTCAGGGGGTGCAAGAACTTTGAGACCACGTGACATGACCAAGAATTTAAAAGTGAAGAAAAATGTCTGAAAATTCTTCTTGAAAACGGACAAACGTAGGAAAATTTAATTAAGTAAAAATAAAAATTCACATGGCAGTTATTAAAACCTAAATCACTAAATAAACGACAGGTTAATTTGCTATAACCACTTGGACACTGGCCTTCTAATTATCATTTTCAAGAGGACAGGAGCTGAAGCTAGGTTTCTCTTTGAAGCTAGGTTTCTCTTTTAATATATTAATTGATTGTAAAGTTCGACTAAAAAAGTCATAGAGACCGGTTGGAGAAGCTAAAATTGTGAAATTGCTATCGGAGACTTCTCCCGTTATGCTCCGCCAGTCTAGGATGAAAGTTGCGTGACGTCATTCCGGTGTAAGCTGATGCGCATTGCGCACAAATGAACATATAAACTAGAGAATGATGATCGCATAGGAACAGGAAGAGTATTTTTATACCATATAAAACTGCAGATTTGTAATTTTTTGACAATATTGCATGAAGGTTAACCTCAGGTAAGTATTTACTGATTAATCCTATTTGTTTCTATTGATGGAGATGTCATTTCCCGAGTATGGAAATGAACGTTAAACAACGTCACAACAACGCTAACCCTCGGAATCAATCTCAGTATATTGCTAACGTTTCGTAATTTGAGACTACTCGCCTGGTTTGACGGAAACCGATTTATTGAGAAAGCATGAAAGCCTCTGCAGCAGCTGCACTAACGAGCCTCTACACCTGCAGCAGCTGCACTAACGAGCCTCTACACCTGCAGCAGCTGCACTAACGAGCCTCTACACCTGCAGCAGCTGCACTAACGCGCCTCTACACCTGCAGCAGCTGCACTAACGAGTCTCTACATCTGCAGCAGCTGCACTAACGAGCCTCTACATCTGCAGCAGCTGCACTAACGAGTCTCTACACCTGCAGCAGCTGCACTAACTAGCCTCTACATCTGCAGCAGCTGCACTAACGAGCCTCTACATCTGCAGCAGCTGCACTAACGAGCATCTACACCTGCAGCAGCTGCACTAACTAGCCTCTACATCTGCAGCAGCTGCACTAACGAGCCTCTACACCTGCAGCAGCTGCACTAACTAGCCTCTACACCTGCAGCAGCTGCACTAACACTGACGTAAACTGAAAAAAATGGATGGGTCTATATGACCCACTTAGGTGAGTCAACCGAGTCCATACGTATATCGATGCACTTTTGTGACTCACTTGCCCAGTTTATGGGTCGTAATGGCTTATAATGGACCTTTAAATTTCATGTTTGACTCACTTGTGGCGATTTGCTTTCACAAATGAGTCAAACCTGAAAGTTAAAGGGCCATTAATAGGTCAGTATGACTCACAAATAAATCATTTCAAAAGTTCATCGATATATGGACACGGTTGAGTCATCAAAGTGAGTCATCCAGACCCACCCATTTCTCTAAGAAATGTAATGGCAAATAGAACTGTGAGATTCATCCAAATGAAGGAAGTTCTCTGCTTTGATTTCCATATTAAATTATAGAATTCAGAGCATTTAATCATTAGTGTATTGATTTTAATTACACTCTTGACTTGAAACGTTAATAAAACAGACCCTGAAACTGAGATGTCAGCCAAAAGGCTTTAATATATCGTACCAATAGCGTCAGCCAACGGTCTGGCGTCAGCCACTCACTTGGCTGCCGCCGAGGCTGGCGTCAGCCACTCACTTGGCTGCCGCAGAGGCTGGCGACGCAGGAGCGCTGACGCTGCACGGCGAACGCCTTGCCGGCTGACGTCTTCCTTGCGTCCTGCGGAGCAAGGCTAGTGTCAGCACTAGTGGTCAGTGTCAGCACTGTTTTTAAGCTGCTACTGACACTTCTAGTATGTCAACACTGACGGATTTCACTGCCAGCCTGTCACTAGTTTCACTACTCACGCTGCTAGTGACGCTGCTGCCACTAGTGACGGGTTTAGCTGGCACTAGTTTCTTGCCAGCGTCGCGCCTGCCACTCATGCAAGCCACTGAGTGGCTCTTAGTGACGCCGCTTGAGGAGTTGCCACTAGCCTGGGGGGAGGGGGTGGTAAATTTTTTATTATTTAATTATCGATGCATAAATAATATTTTGTCTCTGTATTTATGGAAGAAGAGGCACAAATGTTAGAGCCATGGCNGCCAACTGACCAATCAGAGGCTTTGGATTTGTTTACATTCTGTGAACTTCGATGGCGGGAATCGATGCCTTCGATGGTATCGACTATCGAATGCTGTCTGTCGGTATTGCTCCTTGTGGGCCCAGAAAAAGCAGTTCTAAAATAGTTGTGAACTCTTTTTAATAAACAGCGTGAGTTGCAGAAGAAATCTGCGTATGGAGCTAAAAATTATGGTTGGCAGAGATATGAAGTACCGACTAGAAGGAATGAATGATGAGAGTTGGGCGCGAAAGCTTTGATGTCGCGCTTGTAAAATATAACGTAATATGCATTTGCTTGTAAACTATAACGTAAAAGGAGAACAAAATCAGTTTCTGGCAATACCTCAATTGAATTTTTTTCCAATAGCACTGTTAAGCACGATCACATATTTTGATCGTGCAAATGTTGCACGATCAGGTAGTGGAGATATCACAAGTAGAGCCATCATTCTATGCGTGTATAATCCGTGCTGTCGGGTTATTGACAAAATTCTATCACAATTCAAGGTGTTGCTACTTGCTAGTAAATCAATAGTTTCCTATCGCTTCAGCAGACACTCTGAACTTGGGGAACTTCACTTACGACACCTCCGAGCAGGCGTACAGTTACGTTACGTATCTTCCCGCGCAAATGTTTTGATAATACCACCTCTAGAGTTACGCCATCAAGTCAGCACTTACGCCACTCGTAAGTCGATTTTGCGTACTTACGAAGTTTTGAAAATACGGCCCCAGGCATGCACCGTCACGACCATATACCAGTCGCTAACACTGCGACCAAGTGCTGTCGGCCATCCGTAAGATTACGGGTGATTTTAAGATACCTTCAGGACCAATTTCCGTCTATCTGACTCACTTTTCTGACCCATTTCCGTCTGTCTGACTAGTCACTTTTCTGACCCGTTTCCGTCTGTCTCACTCACTTCTCTGACCCATTTTCGTCTGTCTGACTCACTTTTCTGAAGTAGCTCCACGACGCCTAAAGTTCACTCTTGATCGCTGGCTTGATAAAACCCAAATATTTTCGACTATAACACTCAGAAAAACAAATGTGTCATTGACCTGATAACGACGCGCTTTTTTTCCACAGTGAGTGCGAAAGCGGCCGGTTGTCCCTTGCTTACACACCCATTTTTCGGGCCAGCTCGGTATGGATGACCCACACAACGATAAAAAATATAACTCAGTACTCACTGCAGTGAGTGACAGAGAGCGCATTTTCTCGACGACGAAAACTGGAGGTCACGGACAGACGGACGGACAGTCGGACAGACAGACGGACATGGCGAGCACAATAGTTCATATTTTCCATAAATGAGAAAATGCGCTAAAAAGGGCATCGCGGTTTGGGCATGATCTCATTTATTTATTTGAGTGTAGGTATAATGCATAAATTCAAACCCACCTGCAAAACTGCCGATTTTTCTTTCCTCAGCGACGCCATCTTGAATTCGTAAAATTCACCAACCTGTTGTCGAAAATACCAACGCCAAAAATTTACTACCGGTCGTTAGTTTGTGAAAAAGTTATTTCGCCGCGAATTTGTTTTCGGAACTCCGCTGAATTAAAAATTCACGAAGCGTTTGAGTAATGCAGCTCTACCTGGGCTCGGAAATTTTGGTAAAAATCTGGAAAAAAATAATATTTTTAATATTTACTACATTTACTATATTTTCTATTATATAATATATTTAATTTACTTTTTACTTATATTATATTTAATGATCAATGTTCATTCAAAAAGTTAGACATCACGACAGTCCACCGTGTGACCACATCACGACAGTCCTCCCACATCCATTCACTTCACACCCACATCCATTCACTTCACACCCACATCCATTCACTTCACACCCACATCCATCCACTTCACACCCACATCCATCCACTTCACACCCGCATCCCTTCATTTCACACCCACATCCATTCACTTCACACCCGCATCCATTCATTTCACACCCACATCCATTCACTTCACACCCACATCCATTCACTTCACACCCACATCCATCCACTTCACACCCTCATCCATCCACTTCACACCCACATCCATTCATTTCACACCCACATCCATTAATTTCACACCCACATCCCTTCATTTCACACCCACATCCATTCACTTCACACCCACATCCATTCACTTCACACCCACATCCATTCATTTCACACCCACATCCATTAATTTCACACCCACATCTATTGTCATAAATCCATTCATCAATTTCATTCCAGATGCGTGTAGGTCTGAACAAAATAGTTCGTTTCGTGACTTCATTGAAATTGTAAGCATCGTAACAAGGGGCCATACTTTCAAAACTCGCTAAGTGATCGCAAGTAAGTACTTTATACGCTCTATTTTCTTGTCTATGATTGGTGGATTTGGCTTGGATGGCCGTCAATGATTGGCGGATGAACTTACGATTTCTCAACTTTTTTTGAAAGTATAAGCCCAGGTCAGTTATGTTCGATTAAATTTACTGCATAGTTCGCAACGGTCAATTCCAAGCATGTATTTGAGTTTTTTGCCTAACATCACCTGCAGGTGATGTTGGTGATTACAAATTATTTATGTAATCACCAACATCACCTGCAGGTTTTTTGCCGTGGCTTGAGGACAACATCGCGGATGGGATGATGTGCACCCCACCGGGATGACGGAGGGGTGAAAAGAGAGGTCTCTGTCTCCTGGAGAGGTCTCGGATCTACCCACCCCTTCTCTACTATCTACTTGGCTACAACTCGAACTACCGTAGCATTAGGAAGTATAGAAACTGCTGCTTTAGAAGTTAGATTAAACCTAGGTATATAGATTAGCTTGAAATGTACAATTTAAAATCTCGGATCTACCCACCCCTTCTCTACTATCTACTTAACTACAACTCGAACTACAGCAGCTGAACGAAGTATAGAAACTGCTGCTTTAGAAGTTACATAAAACATAGGTTTATAATTTAGCTTGAAAATGTACAATTTAAAATCTCGGATCTACCTCTTCCCTATTCTCTACTATCTACATACTTAGCTACAACTCGAACTACAGCAGCTTTAAGAAGTATAGAAACTGCTGCTTTAGAAGTTACATAAAACTTAGGCATNAGCCTGATGGCATCAACCGGCTGGTGTCAGCCTGATGGCATCAACCTGCTGGTGTCAGCCTGATGGCATCAACCTGCTGGTGTCAGCCTGATGGCATCAACCGGCTGGTGTCAGCCTGATGGCATCAACCGGCTGGTGTCAGCCTGATGGCATCAACCGGCTGGTGTCAGCCTGATGGCATCAACCGGCTGGTGCCAGCCTGATGGCATCAACCTGCTGGTGCCAGCCTGATGGCATCAACCTGCTGGTGTCAGCCTGATGGCATCAACCTGCTGGTGTCAGCCTGATGGCATCAACCGGCTGGTGTCAGCCTGATGGCATCAACCGGCTGGTGTCAGCCTGATGGCATCAACCGGCTGGTGCCAGCCTGATGGCATCAACCTGCTGGTGTCAGCCTGATGGCATCAACCTGCTGGTGTCAGCCTGATGGCATCAACCGGCTGGTGTCAGCCTGATGGCATCAACCGGCTGGTGTCAGCCTGATGGCATCAACCGGCTGGTGTCAGCCTGATGGCATCAACCGGCTAGTGTCATCCTGGTGGCATCAACCTGCTGGTGTCAACCTATCAGATCAACCAGGGAACACGAAGCGACACTCAATGAATAATGCTAGTCAGTCCATCAACATACACTGACGGTTCGTCGTCGCTAGATGACGTTGATCCAGAGACTTCTACAAGAAATCTCTTTGTGGCAAACGCTCAAGTTTTCTGATACGCGCGTATCTAAAGAATCAATAATCAGAAGTAATTAATCGCGAGTAGTTATTGAGGAACGCAAGGTGAACGAAGCTGGAAGGTAGGCTATCAACGCAATTTCCACGATTCAAACTTGTACGAGATTTTGCAGTTAGACGTTCGAAGTTCTAATCTGCTAAGGAATGAAGCCAAGTGAATGTACAATGGTAATGTTCAGCCAATGCGAAAATGGGCGAGGCTTCACCAAGGATAAAGCTACCTATACTCTCCATTATATTTAGACATAAATAATAATCATTATATTGCTTTATTAAGAACACATATAGGAAAATGAATTGTATATAAACAGGAATACTGTATGTCACACACAAAATATATGTTTCCGGGTACATACCTAGGCTATGTCTCAGGTACGATGTAAACTGGGGTAAGCGACGTCGGTATAGTATAGAGGGGTATAGACTTATAATAGATTGACGTAACTATAATATTGAACGACATAGGCATGATTTAGAATGACATTGATACATTATAGCATCAAATGGGTATATTGTGGCACGACTTAGGCATGTAAGACAAAGGAATGCTAGCAGCGCGTATGAGTCTTAAGGTCTAACTCGTGCAAACATTTGCTTCCACCAATAGCACTGTGGTTCGGCTAACCGCTAAGGCATGTAAGTCAGTGACCAGTCAGCGCTGGCATCTTTCAATCGCGTGGGGGCGCAGCCGTAGGCCACAAATTTTACTCTTAATTAAGCCCTGGAGCCAACGCCTAGCTTCACCATGCATTAACTTTACTCAGCCTCAGAGCTAGAAGCCGCAGACTACGCTTGAACTCCGTATCCAGACAAGCGACACACTGCCGAAAGATAATACTGCTCTGGCCTTACCTATTCACGCTGTCCCGGCTCACATCCTTCTAGCAGCCAATGACTGGCTCTACCCGCACACTTGGACCGCCTTTCTAACTTCTTGCAGCCAATGAGGTTAGGTTAAGTCCGCTCAGGTTTGTTTTGGGTGGAGAAAGGTGGCAGCTCGTATAAGTTAGGCCTGAAGAGGTTATGCCAGAGGAGGTTTGGCCAGATGCAGTATGGCCATGTTTACCTTTGGCAAGCTTATTTTGTGGCTGTGGACATCCGGCGCTATTGCTTTGAGCACTTGACTTCATAGGCCGTTATGCACTCTAGCGTTCTTACCTATGGAAAGGAATATGAACCAAGTGTGAAATTTGGCAAAGCTGGCCTCCGGCATGCGCCCCAATCGCCTTTCGTATTGATGCAGGAAACACGGTAATAGTTCTCCTAATTATCTGAATCTAGGTCAGGAGACCAGATTACGTACTGTATTGCAGATACGCAAATTATTATGACAACTGGAGTTGATTGATGTTGTGACGTCTGAGGTTTGCTAATATTATGAATATGTAGCTAATTCATAGTTAACAGTATTCCAATTGCAGTTGATAATTAATGACGATGCTTAATGCAATAACAAGATAATACTATTGAGTAAGAGTTGATGGGTAACACCGCTAGATTTTAAAATGTTGCAACGTTTCTAGAAAATGAGTTACGGTGGTAACTGGAGGGAATATATATACATGGTCGCTACAGGTATAATATATCATAACATGGCTTAGGAATAAGAAATTAGGTATATCATAGACATAATATAGAGAAACACGAGTATTATAACCAGTTCTCTTTGATGACCTCAACCACTCGCTCTTCCGCGGCTTGTTCTTCCATCCTGTGCGAGACCTGCAGCCTGAGTTCAATTTTCTTGTGCAAATTTGCTAGCCTCTGTCTTCTCGTATCACTAGTGGATTCAGCTATTTGTTTGATTTTGATTTGATTCAGCTATCAGTTGTGGTGCAGTTGTGGTACAGTTGTGGTACAGTTGTGGTACAGTCGCGGTACAGTTGTGGTACAGTTGTGGTACAGTAGTGGTACAGTTGTGGTACAGTTGTGGTACAGTTGTTGTACAGTTGTGGTACAGTTGTGGTACAGTTGTGGTACAGTTGTGGTACGTTGTGG
>NW_025946696.1:0-41959 GCF_000764305.2 Hyalella azteca | reverse complement strand
CACCAGCCGGTTGATGCCATCAGGCTGACACCAGCCGGTTGATGCCATCAGGCTGACACCAGCCGGTTGATGCCATCAGGCTGACACCAGCCGGTTGATGCCATCAGGCTGACACCAGCCGGTTGATGCCATCAGGCTGACACCAGCAGGTTGATGCCATCAGGCTGGCACCAGCCGGTTGATGCCATCGTATTTCACCATCAGGTTGATGCCATCAGGCTGGCACCAGCCGGTTGATGCCACCATGTCGACGCCACCATATGATTATTTGTACTGTGTTGACTGATAAGAAAGACCTCGCAGAAATAAGGAAGTTCCATATGAACTTCTTAGCTCAGGATCGTAGGAAGTTATAAGAGTTTCATACGTTACTATATATTACTTAATCTACACGCACGAGAATAAATTAGTTTACAAATGATAAATAGCGACAAATTTATATATTAGCGCTCATTAACCGCACAAATCAAATGAATTGCGTACGCCCGGCTACTGGAAAGCGTCCAATCATTCGGTGACGCGCCTCATCTTAACCCTGTCTCTTATACACATCTAGATGTGTATAAGAGACAGATATATAGGTATATAGACATAAATAATCGTCTATATATTCCTAAAGTAAGAACATGTATTGGAAAATTAATGATATGATTAGATTACAGTATGTGACGCACACAATATATTTTTCAGGGACAATATCTAGCATTATATATACTGTGGTATAATATTAAGGGACGTCGGTATAGTATATAGTGATATAGGTTTATAATAACGTGACATAACTATAATATCGAACGAGAAAGACATGATTTTGAAGGACGCATTTAAATTATAGAGTCAATGAGTTTATTTTGGCACGACATAGGTATAATATATCATAGCATGGCATAGGTATAAGATATAAGACATAATATAGAGAAACACAAGTATTATAACGAGCCCCCCTCCCCCAGCGGGGGGGTCGCCGTCCCCCGTGCTGCTGGCGGTGCCGCAGCGCATCCTCGACGCCGTCGTCTGCCGCCGCCTCTTCGGCAAATACTTCAAGCCGTCCATGCTGTGTGCCGGGGGCGTCAAGGGCGAGGACTCTTGTCAGGTGGGCAAGGGAGGGGTAAGTTATTTTGGGTCTGCTTGACTACCCGATCGGAATTAGCTTCTGGTCGAAATATCGCATTTGACATTATAATCGACAGTGAATAAGAGAAGAGTTGGCTAAGCCGAGCTTGTAAGCTTACCTAAAGGGTTCCCTTACAACCCTGAGCCGAAGCATGCACGAGCGGATGATTTCACGTGCTCCCCGAGTCCCAGGCGGCACCTGATGCAGGGTCGGGCTCATGTACAAATTTTGTTAGGGGAGTGACGGCGACACTGAAGACGCTTCAAATTCAGCCGCTCAATTCACAGCTCATGCTCTCGATTCACAGCGTTATTTACGCTCGCAATAATGATTAATTTATCATCCAACGATTGATTTACACTTTTTGACACGTAATAAGAAAATTTACCCGTATATATCAATGCCAGGGGGACTCGGGAGGCCCCCTGTTCGTACGCACCCCCACGGGGGGACACGAAGTCGTGGGGATCGTCAGCTTCGGGGACAACTGCGCCACAGGAGCGCCCGCCGTCTACACTAAAGTCGCCAGTGGGTTTCGCCAGTATAAATATTCATTTCTCTTTCATGGTATATATAAATAAATAAAGGATGAAGTATAGTGTTGAAAAAATGTATCTAATGATAGATCAATTAATGCCCAAATTTTTTAATTAACGAATGTATTTATGACTGAATTCAAATAATTATTAATTATGTATGCCATTGGTTTGTTAAATCTCAGAGAAACTACGAATTTACAGCAAAGAAAATACACGGTAAATTCAAGTGGAAAAAACAGCCAAGATAAAGTGAATTTATTTTGCCTTTCTTTGCTTTGAAATTTTCAAAAATTAGAACTCAAAAGAATCTTTTTTCCCCAAGATAAATAGAAAAATGAAAAGTTTATGTCGTGTAAATTATGTTCACCGAAGTGCAACATATTGAATGTTCCTTGCAACCACCAGTTGCAAGGACCTAAAAAATACTAAAATAAAATAAAACTTAATTCATTTCACACCCACATCCATTCACTTCACACCCACATCCATTCATTTCACACCCACATCCATTCACTTCACACCCACTTCCATTCATGTCACACCCGCATCCCTTCATTTCACACCCACATCCATTCATTTCACACCCGCATCCATTCATTTCACACCCACATCCATTCATTTCACACCCGCATCCATTCATTTCACACCCACATCCCTTCATGTCACACCCACATCCATTCATTTCACACCCGCATCCATTCATTTCACACCCACATCCATTCATTTCACACCCACATCCATTCACTTCACACCCGCATCCATTCATTTCACACCCACATCATTTCACTTCACACTCGCATCCCTTCATGTCACACCCACATCCATTCATTTCACACCCACATCCCTTCATGTCACACCCACATCTATTGTCATAAATCCATTCATCAATTTCATTCCAGATGCGTGTAGGTCTGAACAAAATAGTTCGTTTTGTGACTTTATTGAAATTGTAAGCATCGTATTAAGGGGCCATACTTTCAAAACTCGCTAAGTGATCGCAAGTATGTACTTACGCTCTATTTTCTTGTCTATGATTGGTGGATTTGCTTGGATGGCCGTCAATGATTGGCTGATGAACTTACGATTTCTTAACTTTTTTTGAAAGTATAAGCCCAGGTCAGTTATGTTCGATTAAATTTACTGCATAGTTCGCAACGGTCAATTCCAAGCATGTATTTGAGTTTTTTGCCTAACATCACCTGCAGGTGATGTTGGTGATTACAAATTATTTATGTAATCACCAACATCACCTGCAGGTTTTTTGCCGTGGGTTGAGGACAACATTGCGGATGGGATGATGTGCACCCCACCGGGATGACGGAGGGGTGAAAAGAGAGGTCTCTGTCTCCTGAAGAGGTCTCGGATCTACCCACCCCTTCTCTACTATCTACTTGGCTACAACTCGAACTACCGTAGCATTAGGAAGTATAGAAACTGCTGCTTTAGAAGTTAGATTAAACCTAGGTATATAGATTAGCTTGAAATGTACAATTTAAAATCTCGGATCTACCCACCCCTTCTCTACTATCTACTTAACTACAACTCGAACTACAGCAGCTGAACGAAGTATAGAAACTGCTGCTTTAGAAGTTACATAAAACATAGGTTTATAATTTAGCTTGAAAATGTACAATTTAAAATCTCGGATCTACCTCTTCCCTATTCTCTACTATCTACATACTTAGCTACAACTCGAACTACAGCAGCTTTAAGAAGTATAGAAACTGCTGCTTTAGAAGTTACATAAAACTTAGGTTTATAATTTAGCTTGAAACTGTACAATTTAGAAGTTTAAAGACGTGCTTGGTTTGCTGGACATGGGCTGTTGTTTGGGTGATGAATGGGTCATGAAGTAACTTCGGTGTGTTACTAGCTTGCGGGCGGAGAAGGTTTGAGTTTTCATTTAAGAACTTATTTATATATAGTTTATAGTTTTTATATTATAATTAATTGAAATTTAGGTTAATTGGTAACATAGGTCAATTGAATGATGTAATATTTACGATAATGATTAAATGCACGTTTAGCTTATTATTAAATTGATTATTAGAGTTCGCCTAATTTTTAGCACTTCGGAATGATTAAAAACTTACCGAGAAAACGTGAACTGAAATCTGCGAAGGGAATTTTGTTAATCAAAATTCTTTTGGAGAAAATTTATGACTGTTATTGAAGGAGGTGGAATGGGAAATTATTAGGTGAACCTAAGCAGTAATGTAATTATGATAACTAACTAATAATAAATAGGCGATTGTATCATCAAAAATTTCGACGATTATTTTATTGGGCGTGGAGACGTGTGACTGGATGAAGATCAGCGCCAATACACGAGAGTCAAAAATCCTCATCATTAACACTGAAGAATCACCAAATGTGCGTTCAATGAAACAATAGTCTTCATAGAACCTTCCTTACAGTATGTTATACACACAAGCTCGATTCTCACGTATTGGTTCGGTCGAGGTATGAGAGTCTTCGTTCAACTTTATCCAATCATCCGTCTTCTGCGTTTTGAATGATTGGACTTATTGGTTAAGATGAGGCGCGTCACCGAATGATTGGACGCTTTCCAGTAGCCGGGCGTACGCAATTCATTTGATTTGTGCGGTTAATGAGCGCTAATATATAAATTTGTCGCTATTTATTATTTGTAAACTAATTTATTCTCATGCGAGTAGATTAAGTCATATATAGTAACGTTTGAAACTCGTGTAAGACTTCCTACGATCCTGAGCTAAGAAGTTCATATGGAACTTCCTTATTTCTGCGAGGTCTTTCTTATCAGTCAACACAGTACAAATAATCATATGGTGGCGTCGACATGGTGGCATCAACCTGTGTCAGCCTGATGGCATCAACCGGCTGGTGTCAGCCTGATGGCATCAACCGGCTGGTGTCAGCCTGATGGCATCAACCGGCTGGTGCCAGCCTGTTAGCATCAACGAGGGAGTGCGAAGCGAAACGCAATGCATAAGCTAGTCAGCCCATCAACATCCCTGTTGATGGGCTGATATGAAATGCCTAGCACCATATCGAACCAGTTGGAAGTCTAGTAGCTACTTGAAACTATCGTCAGTCATGATCAATTGAAACGATATTAGATCTTCTGTGAACAAGGTACGAAAAGGAAAAGAATCGGCGACAGGCCACATCAGGCCTACACTTCAGCGCCGAGATCAATATGTTATGTTATGCTATGTTCGTCCTCTTACTGACCGTTCGTCGTTGGTAGATGACGTTGATCCAGAGATACCTACGAGAAACCTCTGTGACAAAAGCTCAAGTCCTCAGATACGAGAGTATCAAAAGAATTAATCAGAAGTAATTAATCGCGAGTAGTTATTGAGGAACGCAAGGTGAACGATACTGAAGGTAGGCTACAAACGCAATTTCCACGATTCAAAGTTGTACGACATTTCGAAGTTAAACGTTCGAAGTTCAATCTGTAAAGGAATGAAGCCAAGTGAATTGTTTGAATAATTATCTCCAAAATAAATCTTTTACTATACATTTTCTAAAACCTTATAATTATCAACCGAACATTCCAAGACCGAACGAAGACTTCTCGGCTACAGACTGAGAAGCATTGGAGGCATCCTCGAGACGCGAGGAGCTGGCTTGAGAAGCAGGAGGGGAGGAGTGAAGGTCTGCTTTGGGCGTCGAGTGAACATTAAAGGGGATCTCAGAGTCTTCCGGAACAGGCGTAACAGACTTCCGAGTCCTTCTCACAGATCTTTTAGAACCTGAAGTGGGAGTGACCGGAGGGAGTCTCGAGTCTGGAGTTAGAGGGGCGGTATGTTGCACGGTTGATCTTTCAGGCACGGGCAGAAGGGATGTTCTACCATGGTTATGAGGTGGAGTCACAGCTGCAGGCAAAATGGTAGTGATGGTCGGGATTTCACCATCCAGAGATGATTCAGAGATATCAGATATGAAGATATCAGACATATCTTCAGTTTCCGTTGTTAGATTCATTCCAATTGGGGATTTCGGTTGTTCGGTGCTCCGTGTTCTTGATCGCTTACTTTTGTTCAGAGACTCTCCGTTCGTAATTGGGGTGGGCAGCGTGATCTCGATTATTGGGACGTTTAGATTTCGTTGCAACGGCTTTCCTGGTCCGGGGCTGTAACCGGAGTCAACCTGAGGGAAGTTTAATGTCAGTTCGGCACACAAGTTAGGGTGGCGTCCAATTAATCTCCAGATTTTATTTACAAATTACAAGGACTAATGTTATGGTTACTCTTTAGTCTCTTGCTTTGCGCGGTTTGACAGAATCGTCGATGGAAAGTTCGGTGGGCCTAACAGTGGAGGCATCGTTCTTAGCCGGTATGGTGGTGGACCTCTTGCGTGCGGAAGAGAAGAAATTTTTTACGTCCGTGTTCCACGCGTTCTTTATGATCTGCAGAATTTCTTCGAACGAGGTCTGAAACGAGCGAAATATTCCAATGTTTATTGATAAAGATATACAGATCAAGTATCCTAACCAGCAATATGTTCACAACCTAATCTTGTATTGAATTCAGTGGAGAATTTATAGCGTCAACCACGCTGGGCTTATGACCTGGAGATGCCGACCTAGGTGGGGTGGTGGGCTTCGTAGAGTAGACTAGACCCACCGTGGTGCCAAAAATTGCACAAGCCAAATTGTAGATGCTCACCAAGAGATACTTTATGAAGTAGTAGATCTTGGCCATGATCGTGTAGGCTACGTGTAGCCAGCTCTTCAGGCACCGGTAGACGCGTGCTGGGAGGATCATCGAGAGGATATCCGATACGTAGTGAAGAACGTATTTAATCGCCCTCACCAATGCCTCGAGCTGAAAATTAAAGACAGGTATAACGAGTTAAAGTTGCGTCTAAAACCTCTTTGGCGCACACACAAACCAGGTTTTCCATTTATAATGATATAACTAATGGCAGTAAATCAACAAGCTTGGTACTGAAACCAGAGGCCCCTTACAATATTGACGTTACCTAAGGCCCATTCAAACAGGGTGTAAAATTCATTTAGTACAACAAGTTGAGGCATGGCGAACAAACTAGAACTTTAATTCCCATCACCAGGTCCCAGCTCTCAAGCAACCAACGATCAAGGCCCTGTGCAACGGCTGAGTTAGCGTAGCCATATTTTTTTGGTAACTCTAGTTGCAGGTCTTACCGTTTCCGTCGCCCACTGCCGCAGTGTAGTCAGCGCCTTTATGATGTCTGCTCTGGTCTGGAAAACGGAGCCATTCCATTTATTCATGAAACTGAAATTCAACTATAAATCCGGACAAACGAAAATCATTTACCGTGTAGCGCTATCTAGCCAGAAAAAGGTGCTTAATATTAATCATGTGAAAAAATTTCGGCCCTAGACGAAACAACTGAGGTGGCAGGCGAAGCTCCCAATTAGGCCAAATCAAACACTCTTGAAAATTTACTTTATTATATGCCAATGGTCTGTTTGGCAGAAGTTTTGCATGAAAAAACTTTATAAAGGAACTCGTCAGGCGCAATAGGCGAAGGTTATTAAGAAACTGATATTTCACATTGTTCATCCAAGTTTAGAATCTCAAGTGGAGAAACGTCTAGCGAGAAATCACATGGTAGACGATGCTACGTTAACCTTCCCACTCTTCAATTCTAATAAGAGCAAATGATGCGCTTATCGTAATAGTCACCTGTTCCCACTGGTTCCTGACGTACGCGACCAGATTGCCGATGGTCTTCATGAGTTTGTCTCCGTAATAGTCAATAGCTCTTATCAGCTCTTTGCAGACCACCTTTATGGCATGGGTGATACCAAGCAGACCGGCTATGTACTTCGCTACCATGAGACCAGGTTTCATGGTGAGGGTGAATATTAACCAAAACCACCACTTCATTATCACGATTGCCGGGTGGAGGATAATTAGGAGCAGAGAGATCCATCTGAGCAGCATGTCCACAAGGAAGGCTTCCTGAGCGTGAAAAGGTAAGGAGGAATATCATCAGTTTCTGTAATTTAGAGCTGTTCCAGTAATTGACGGGAAAGCTATAACTTCAGGTTATTTATGCAACATCAGATAGTGAGAAATTCCTGCTATAATCACCTTGATGGATGTCACAACGGACACGATGTACCAGTATGCGATGAGGAATGTGAGGTTATGGCTCAGCAAAGGGAAGTATTTTTGAAACCATGCAGGTAGCGGAGTACTGTAGAGAAGAAGAACCCCCTGTACTCTTAGTAATTAGTTACATAGGCTGCTATTTGGCCACCAGTTACCAGACCCCAGCCTACAACAGGGGCCATTGGAAACTTTTGTAACAGTGGAGGCTAGCCAGGCTAACTATAACAGGCAGCAAATGCAATCCAAGATACAGAATGAGTACATTCGAAGAGGCTTCTGCAGAAATGAATAAACATTCAAAGACGTGCTCTTCAATCAAGAAACTGTAAGAGCTAAATATCGGCAGTAGTTGCAGATATCCAAACTAGCTTCTAGTATATCTTGCGGTGGGTCATGGTAGTATATTTCAAATCTCATTTGCTTAAATTAAGCCTAACTGAAATACCATAGACTTCATGGATTAGAATGCAACACCTAGAATGAAAGCGATGAACACCATTTCCTGGTTTAGTTTCTTAGAATTCTCAGGACGCACCGGTATCTTAACTCCATTACTCACGGATGAGGGAAGCCTGCTCCAACATTGGACGACACCTCCTGCTGGGGAGCGTTTGGGGCGGCAACGGCGCTGCCATTCGCATCGGAAGGTCCTGCAGCGGTAACCGCCAGACTCGCTCCTTGCCTGGAGGCTTCTGAACCCTCTGGCTTTGTCGCATCTCGCTCACGGACTTCAGCAACACTGTCAACCATCCTGCTAAGTTCACGTATACGATCCTTGTGCTCTAGTATGTAATCTATTGGAAATGTTGAGAATGTCAAGATCTAAGCAAGACACTGGTAGGACTAAAGTGTTGTCCTAATCATAACGTTGCGAACGTAAGGAAATCATCTTCAACATACAATTTGCTGGACGTTTGAGCGGAACTCTCCATCCTAAACGCTAGCCAAGTTCGGAGTTAGCTAGACTTATTTAGCAGTCATATACAGCTACCTTCGTCGAACTATCCAATTCAAATATTCAAGAATGGTTCTCTCCATAGTAACCATTAGTAACGTCAATCTATTACTATGAATACATGCAAGGCTTTCGACCAGTAGTCGCGTGTTAATGACCCTTCTAAGATCTACTGTAGAAGTTTCATTGAACCAAAGAATTTTTAAATTTATAGGTATCAATTTAAGATTACCCACATTTCTGATGGTAATCATGGCACGTTTGCAGCAAATTTTATGCTATGTCGTGCTCAAGATTATCTATTCTTCACCAGTAGGTAAAAATAGAAAATTAATTAACAAAAAAGCAGTTTTCCCACTTCAAAATTATCAAAATCCCGAAAGTTCACCTATTAGCCACATTTCAACTTCATCACTATCTGTCATCGTGTAAATCTGTTCTAAAATTTAGAGCGTCTGAATGTGTACAGCATCATCACGAGACCAGCTAACTAGCCAAGTTAATCGTAACTTCGAACTTTAAACCCCCTATTTCTACAGCCCTACGTCTACATCTTTAATATCTCGTTAGCGCACATGGAAAGAAAAAACTTATCATTATCTAAGTACGTGGTGGCTTCAGTTTCGATAAATCCTCCGTTCCAACCTGGACCATCCAGTTCATTCATGATGAATCGCGTGATTTAAAAGCAAAAACGAACGAGACGAATACAGTTAACCTTTCACCCATAACACATCCTAAACGGGAAGAAGGACAACTAAATACGGGAGGGTAGCCTCCACACGGCTCCCGTAAGACGAACTTCCCACCACCCGTTGATTAGGGCCCTCAACAGCACAATATATTCTACCACGATCGCGGGATAGAATTAGACAAGACAACATCCATACACAGCACTAACTAGTCCTAGCTTTAAAAACAGATAACACATTCGAACAAACCCGCTTACGACACGACACGGATTGTTCCATATTTTCCTCACAGAACCATCACCAGCTATCAAATCAACAAGCCGCACCTATATTCTAAGCATTCAAGTTTGCTGCAAATTGTGATGAATAATGTCCGGTGCTCGTAGCCGGACTGGATGTTGGGTACTTTTTCCTTGCAGTCGCGCGGCCAGAACAACGGATAATATGCGTGAGAAAATTTTCAGGGAATTTTTATTGTTGCTCCGAAATCAGGATCGAAATTTTCAAGAAATTTGTTTTAACAAAAAACTCGGTTCAAAATCATTGAAATGCCTGAAGCAATTTTTCAAGTTGCTTATGAAGTTTCCGAATAATCTTCATGAGCAACTTAACAAATTATTCCGCCGCGTTGCCGAAGAAACGTTTAAGCTAAAGCCATACTTCGAGAACATGGATATTTGTGCCACGCATGCTCATATAGTTACTCATTAGCCCTATTTCCGTATAGCAGCTACGGTACACTATGGTCGTTGACGGATAGAACCTATGGTAGACCATAAACATTGAGGGACAGAACCGACGGCAGACCATGGACATTGAGGGACAGAACCCACGGTAGACCATGGACATTGAGGGACAGAACCTACGGCAGACCACAGACATTGAGGGTCGAACCTACGATAGACCGTGTAGACATTGGGAGACGAAACACTTATCGCGAAATTTTTTCAAATTTTCCTTATAAATATACATTATTTTAATTTAATATTTGAAATGTTTTGCAATTGAAGATATGTAATATAAGAAAATTCTGAGTTTACGTACGTGCGTTATATTTGGAGAAAATGTGTATTTATGATTTTACGAGTGGCTCATCGATTACATGTACAAAAACGGGCTGGAAGTTCATATTGAAAATTTACTATGACGGAACTGGGAAAATTCGATAGATCAATATTATTGAAAAGTATTCATGTATGTGGTATCAATAAAACAAAAACAAAATACTCAATTTTTAAATTTAATCACACAGAAAGATGGAGCACAAAAAAACACTCGTAGCACAAAAAAAGTAACAACTTAGATGAAGCATTGGGAAAATTTCAATATAAATTACACAATTGATTAATGACATTCACCCGGTGAGTGATCAAAAACGTTAATTCATAATATAATAACAGATAATAATACAAATACTGGCAGCTACCAATATTATAAATAAATAGCTGGTGTAAGATAATCATTAACTACCTAATCGATGATTATTAATTGCGGTGAAATACACGTCACGTGATAACGTTTACAAGAAATTAAAAATCTCTACTTTGTTAACTGTACACAGTGCACCACAATTTCCGTGTCAAGAGATCAGCTCAAATATAAATATCTTGACCGAAAGTAATTTTTCGTAAAATCATTTTGATGTTGGAATTCCTATACATGTGAAGAATTTTAAATATTAAATACAACTAAATTTTCATAACACGCATTTTGGACTCAACTGTAGCGGTTATGAACATAATATTTAAACTCGAGTTACTATCATGCGTCTTTCTATACTAAAATTTTCATCATGGGTTTTTCCTGGAACGCCCGAACCACTTCCAGCCGTCGCTGGCGTCTTCCAGTTTCCTCGGATCGCGGGTAACCACCGCCGGTGTCCCCGGGGGCTGAAGAGCATCCGACGGCCAAGGCCTCTTCAATAAAGTTTTACTACTGGAATAATTTCCTAAATATTGGTTTTTGTTCAACGTCGGTACAGTTTTTGGGAATTTCAAGGCAGGGTTTCCGGCTTTGGTTTGTTGCAAATGTCCGCCCATCACAAGCATTTCGACTTGTTCTCTGGACAGCCTCTTTGGTGCCTGTTCTGTCCCGAACGGACCAGGTACGGGAACAAAAGTGCCTCTGTCTATTCTATCTACACGAGAGGACTCTGACATGGTAGGAGACTTCCTGTCATGCCTTGTCTCCTTCCAAGACCGCAGAGGGTAAACGTCTCGAGCGGTGGTAATCCCTTGGACTCCTTTGGGAAAGTTGGGCCTCCAGATCAACATTTCTTTCGTCAAGTTTACTGGGGCGTTTGAGTGTGGAGAGAATTCATTTGTCGACATAATATATCCATTTGCTAAGGATGGTTTCGCAGAGTAGACGCCGTTACCCTCTGAATTATTCAACGTAGGAGCAGTGAAATTTCGATTGGAGTTATGGGGCTTTCCGAACGAAGCGCTCAAAGTCTCTACCTTGTATTCTTTCTTTAAAACATTTTCAGGAGTGATTGTCGTTCCAAGATTTTCTAAAGGTAACGTAGATGGGAATTTTAGTGAAATTTCATTACTGAAATCTAATGTGCGTAAAGTTGGTGTAGATGGAGTGACATCAGATGATTCTAGAATCAAATCCTGCATCGCATCTTCAATAAGATCGACCTCCGTGAATCCTGTGACATCATTGAGAATTTCCTCCTGGTTTAAGGCACTGGCTTCCTGTTCATGTATTAGCAAGTCCTGCGTGTCGAAATCAACGGTATCCACTAAATTGGGGTTTAACTGTGTAATATTTTGAATCACAAAGGGCAAGATTGGAACAGAGTCCTCGAAGTCTTCTCCAGGAGCGTACGCTCGCGTAACTCGAATTGAAGATGGTCCATTTGCTGTACTATGACTAAAGGCCGTGAAGGGGGACATATGCGAATTACTTACGGCACTGCTTACCTCTGGTTGGAGGAAATGGTCCACTTCAACTGAATAGTTTCTTTGAGTAAGGTTATCGGTATGGAAAAATTGTTCCGTCTGTTTTGATGCTTCTTTTCCAATCAAAGGATTTGCAAGTTGGTAAAAGTCCGTATCAACCAACAGGTCATTCCGAACCAATGGGTCTGTCCTTGATGATGAGTCAATCCGATCTATGAAACCCTTACGGACAATAGGTTCGTGAGAAGACCATGCAGCATCCATATCATCACTGAGAAGAAGTATAGGCTCCTGAGGTATTAAAACATTATTTGGAGTTACGGAAAGGATGTTTGGATGTCTTGAAACGTTTGGCAAGTTCATTTGGAAGTGATGAGGTTGTCGTGAAGATAGTTTGCTTGTAAAATCCATAAATGGTTCGAACGTCCTTACGTCCAAGTCGTTATGAGTTGTTGGAAAGGGCGTATGAGTAGGTTGTTGTTCCAGCAAAATAGGTTTATTTTCAGCTTCTTGGTGCTGTGCTTGCGTTTTGTGTGGAGCTTCGTTCTCGAGGAACGAGCTCCCCGTGCTTGGGATACTCATGAGCATTTCATCTGCATTACTTTGAAGTCCGACGGACGGTGCTTCAAAATCACTAGTAATTTCATCGGATCCTTTTTCATTATTTTGAAGAGGCATATCGAAATGCACATTTTCAATTAAAGTAGGATCATTTACCATTTTAGGAGTTTCATTTCTAGATGCCAGTAACTTAGCTAACAAATTTCTATTCGATATACTATTTGCCAATTGTCCTTTCTTTCTTGTTACGGTTTGACTTGCTTTACGGTTGTCAATCTCTGCGTCAGGTTTTCCTGGGAGACCAAGGACTGGAGAGCTTGATTGTTCAGCAGATACAGAAAAAGCAAAAAGTTTTTCTAGTTCTCTTATGAAGTCATCAGCAACAGAAGGAACAATCACATTTACTGTTGATATACCTAAAGGAGATTCGGTGGCCAGGTTGTTCAATATGTCGGAAGATGAGTCGTCTGTGACGCTCGTTGACAGCGCGGTATTTTTTTCGAGTATTGAATCAGAATCTTCGTAATCTTGAGAGTAATCAGGTATTTCATTTACATCCGTAAATACATCAGCTACTTCTTCCTTTTCGACAATTTCTTCATTCAAGGATGGATCCTTATTTCCATTGATTCTGGCGATAGATGTAGTGATGGGAGGAGTGGTCGTCAGTGTGTGGGAGTCTGCCGTTGTAAAAAGTGATTCTGAGCTTGGATCCACACTAGGTAGGATGAAGTGCATGTCGTCTAGGAGACGCAAGCCAAATGCGTTTCTTGGACCCGGCCTCCATATGAACACGGGAGTATCCAAATGCAGAAGTTTGGAATCGTCTGTGAAACGACCGAGAAGTAGCTGAAGGGAATCATTTCTCATTGAACCTAAATTTGATTCGAAAAAGGAAAGAACGTCTTTGACGTCAATGGCGTTTTGAGAATTAATATTAACTGGCAATAAAGATTTTTCGGATGTTTTGTTTTCCTGAGTTGTAAATGTGTCTAATTCAATTTGCCCTCTAAACAAGTGACCAGAAGTTATGGGTAACTTTGTCACATCCGTGGTTTCGTTAATTTTACTTAAAACGTCACTCAACTTCAAGTCTTCAAGGGACGACTTGAGAAACCCTTTCTGTGATTGAATTGGCTCGTTGGGCACTACAATCGTCAGGTTACCAGAGCTTGGTGAAATATCTATTCCTGCGTCGGACAAAATGAGGACAAAATCATGAAATTTCGATATACCGATTTGCTTTGGATTTCTAGATGTTTTAATTTCTATGGGGGCCATAATCGCCTTGTTTATATTCGGTTGAACAGCCTTTTCAACCTCACTTGGGAATGCCAAGTATGATGGATCTGTCGTGATTCCTCTCAGAGCCTCCCTCACGGTAGTAAAAACAGAAATTTCTTCTGATTCGACGGGAGCTTCCGCAGGTCTCAAGAGATTTGCAATTGCCGACAAGTCGACCCGAGGTGTAGTATTTGGCGAATCTTCATCTTGATTGCCAATTGGAGTCACTGATATGAACTGTTCTATGAAATTCTTAGTAGTAAAAGTACCTTGAGAACCTTCGATCGGAAGGAGCCTATCATCATTCTTCTCATTTGAATGCTTTGAGTCAACTTGTTTTGGCGATTTAACAGTCGCTGAATTCACACTGGACAGCTTATTCGTGGGGCTGAGGCTAGCAGACGCTACATTAGTGTCGACGTTTGGTTCAGAAGTAAAACTATCATCGTCGGATTGGTATTGATATTCCTGAGAGCCTTCTTTGATGTTATCTTCGTAGAATGTTTCTTGAACTAACCTACCGTTTTCATCTATGAGGATTTCTTTGAGGACTTTCATGGGTAACGGCTCTACTACTGCTGATGGCTTCTGTTGCACCTGCGATGAAGTCGCCGATGATTTCGTTTTATGAACGTCATCTCTTAAATTTTGAAATAGATATTGATATACTTCAGGTAACAATTCTTCTCCCGGGTACCGATAAAGGCCAAATTTGGAAGGAACTTGTGGAATGGTTTTACCAAAATGCTGCTGAGGCGAGACATAAACCTGCATCGAAGGCGGGTAACTGCTCTGTAGCGGAATTCGTACTGGATCAGCAAGGAATTCATTTGGAGGGCTGGGGGAATTTTGTAATTGACTCAACTGCTCATGATTCAAACCCAGGAATGCGCCAAAACTGTTAGGGTATGGAGATTGAAGCGGGGATAATTGGCTCTGTGAAATCAACCGCTGGAGAGGGGAGAAGTGACCTAAACTACCTTCATACCCGGTCAACGGAGAATGGACTGCAGCTGGAGATGATGGATCATTAAGTGAAATTTGCTGAAGCTGCAACGTATGACTGTTAAACGGATCTGTGAAGTGCTGGAATGTTGGATTATTGGGGAGTCGTAAATCTGAAGGGTGATGAACTGGGTCCTGGTGCGCTGCTTGCTTGAATTCATTCTCATTATTTAGGTTTAGTGAGTGGTCATAGACAACCGGATAGAGAGGGGATCCTTGGTTAAGCGTATACTGGAAATTATTTAACAAAGCGTGACCCGCTGGATCAAGACTTGTGGGAACCACTCTTTGACGGATGATTTGGGGAATGATAGTGCCCACAGGGACCTTGCCTGCTTGATTGCTGAACTCAAAATGTCCCCTGGGGTTAATCGGCGAAAAAGGGCTTAGAGACAAATCGTTACTCACTCCTGCAAAGTGTGGTTGCAGTATAGGAGCTCGCGTGCGTGTATTGGAGTTTTCTAACCCAAAATTCGTTACAAACGGTGAAGGAATTTCATGGTAAGTAAGAGAAGAAGCTGAAGGCGCGATAGTGTGTCCATTCTTCAGGAGTTGCTGAAGGGTGGTTGGTTTTTCTAATGCGGTTGAGGAATGCGTATTGATTTCAGTTAAGTAAATTGATTCCGAAACGTCATCTATTGCAGTGTCGTCGTTCAAAAACATTGGTTGATGCGATGATAACTTAGATTGATCGATGGAATTAATTATAAAATTGGGCAAAGTTGTAGACGAGATGGAGAAATTTGGCCTTCTCGTAACATTGAATGGCAGCAAGGGATAACTAAGAAGCATATTTTGGGCTAACAGCTCCGACTCTTCCTCATGAAATCGATCGTTTTCTGTCCGATATTCCCGATCGTTTTCTGATAATATTGATGACTGCGCTGAATGAAATGAATCATCATAAAGTCCTTTCTTTGATTTAACGTAAGGGCCATCCGGCAGCGGGACTGGAGTCGACAGCTGAACCACGACAGGATGACGCAGAGTTGATGCCTCAAAATGGTATGGAGTAGAAGTTTCAAATTCAGTCGGAGTGAACGCTGTTGGGTCGTCTATCGAGGGCGACGCACGGAAAGGCCGTGTTGAGGTAGTTGGTTTATTTTGCGTTGTTGTTAGGTCGATATTTGGAGGGTAATTCAAATTCATGGAATTCCTTTCCGTACTACTAAAGAACAGTTTATCAGCGAGCATGGAACGAGAGGTTGCTACCTTGGGTGCAGACAGGTGGTCGGTCTCATGAGGTATTGTTCTAAACTCATCCTCATTCAGAAGTCCAGCAGTGAAACTAGAGTACGAGGAGACTGATTCATCGGATTGCAAAGGTGAAATAGTTGAACTAATCAGAGATGATATTATGCTCTCGTTCCCAACGTCGAATTTGCTACTTAGAGTTGTGAAATAGTGTTCGTTATCAGAGCGTGACCAGAAATCATTGCTGAAGCTTGAAACGCTCGACATTGATTCCTGAGAATCCTGGTTATGTTCATCTTCGGGAATTGCATTCCATATTTTGCCTACAGGAGGGTGCTCAATTTGACTACCGTGATCGTTAGAATGCCGAAAAACGGAAACGTGGTCTTTGGCAGTTTTCATTGAATCGGCAGCAACCTCATTTTTAAATTCATGAAATGGATGGTGGTCAATGTGACTCTTATCAACGTCCTTTAGAGAGTCATCATCATTATACTTGGAATCATAAGTGTAATAATCATCGTAGTCAGCAGGATCTTGGTTATATAGTTCATGAACAGGATGTTGAGTATCGTCTCTGGGACCAAATATAGACACATGTGGATTCAATAATGCCTCACCTGAGCGCCAGTTATTTTTCTTCTGTATACCTTGACTTATTAGGGGCAGACTCAGGGGTAAAGTTTCGATATACGAATCATTGATTACCTCTTTGATGGAACGGAACTCAGGTTGTACCACTGAGTTAATGGTGTTCTCAAGACTCTGCGCTGAGGAAGAAGTTTTGAAAAAAGCATTCTGGCCCAAATTATTGCTCGAAGTCATAGAGGTGTTACTTGGATTTGCTTGCTTTAAGTCATTCTCGCGCATCAGAATTAAGTCCAAAGTTGGTGTAGAAGAAAAGTTAGTATTAACACTGGTTTGTACATGAGTTGGCTCTGTGCTGCTTGTTTTTTCTCTTGCTGGCGTTGGTAGCGTCCTGTTAGAATTAAACTTCAATCCATCTGTTTGTTTATTTATTTCATTTAGCATGCGTTTAACGGATGGAAACGTAGATATTGGACTTGAAAATGTGTGATTTGAGACGATGTCAACCACAGACGAGTCAACATACTTCACGTCCATTGAGGAAGGAAACATAGACGCCGGCAAGATTTCTTCGTTCTGTCCAGGTTCTACTCTTTCCATTTCTCTGAAATGATTGTTTGCTGCCGTTAAAAAATTTTGGTCGATTTTATGAAAGAAATACGCATATGTTGAATTTATCGTTGATGCAACCGAGTCATTGTGCGACGTTGGGGCCGATTTAGAATTGTTTTCGATTGAATTATCTTTGTTATTATCAGCATTGTCGACGTACTCGGCAGAAAACGTGTGCAAATTCAAACCCGTTTTCAGTGATGGGCGAGAATCAGCTAAAGACTTCATTACATTGATTAGTTTTTGTTTCTCCATACTGTTTGAGAAATGTTCCTCCGATCCTTCTACCCCGTCATTGAGTTCGAAGTTTGGCCAGAATCTCCTGTGGGAAAATTGATCGGGAGATCCAATTTGCTTGATGTTCTGACCCGAAGTACTCAGTAAGAAGGGTTTTAGGAACCCGTTGGTCGCCTTAAGATTTATGTACTTGGATGAAGAAGATTCAGAATCCCAACCATCACTCCTTGAATTATTTCTGAAAGTTATCTTTCTGAGTAGGCTTCGGTCTGATGGAGGTTGGGTTGGTATCAAAACACCTTTAGGTTGTGCCAGTTCTGGCAGAGATAACAGCGGGAAGGAATGGTTCATATCAAGATAGAAATGCCGTAGTGGGATTTCATCGCTATCACTAGCCCATTCAGAGGGCTCTTCGATGGAGGTTATTAGTGAGAGAAGAGAACCGCTATTAAGGTTGTTATTTTTCTGATCAATTACATCGTTTGCGGTCAAGTTCTGCCTCGAAGATGATTGTTCAGGCCGATTTTTTAAGTTAGCTTTAGCATTGAACATTTTATCTCTATTGACTGTTCCAGATGTATGATTTCCTTTGTTAACCTCAACTGAGATCTCATAGCCGACTGTTTTAACCATTGTGCCTTGGCTGGTTTCTTCAGTCCATGCCTGTTGTTTATTTTCTTCCATTACACCACTTAGGATGCTCTCGTCTGTGACTGTTCGTTGTTCATCCTTTCTATTCCCTGCTGCTTGTTTCTCTTCACCGGAGGCTGTATTTCGGAGTCCATCTTCATCCACTGTACCTTGTTCGTACATTTCAGCAGATTTCTCTCGATTGGTATCAGCAGATTTCGAACTCGAATCAGTTATCACGGCAACGCTATCGGAGTTGACCATTTCCTGAGGTTCTTGGAAATGACTTGTTTTAAACTCTTGGATGTGTGACGAGTTTACCAGTTTGGTGTTGGCGTTGATGAGGATATCGTCCTCGGAAGCCATGTTTTCTGATCTTAATTTTGCCGCTGCGTGGTAGATCAGGACCAGTAGCAACAGAAACGTTGTTGGCCGCAATATTCCTGTCACCGCCATTTTCTGAAAATAAATTTTGATTTTAGAAATTGGTGACTTTGGAATCAAACAAGGTTTAAAACTGAACCATACATTTTTTGCATCTGCATTACTGATTGCATTCTGTAGATATTAGTCTGGAAGGTCCAATGACACGGAAACAACGTTTATCAAATCAAATATAATTGTGGTTGCACAGATACATGATGGCAGAGGTGATGTAGGCGTTTGATGGTGGCAGTGCAGGTGCAAGACGAATGAATATGATATATATATATATATATATATAATGAATATGAATTGTGATGGTAATGTACAGATTTACAGAGATGATATATGTATGCGATGGCGACTGAGATGCAAGTACACGTAAGATAGCCACGACAACAGTCACGACAACAGCCGCGACAACAGCCACGACAACAGCCACGACAACAGACTCGGCCGGTGCGGTCACCGCCTGCACTCAGACAACGCAGAGGCTCACATTGTCCTGATATTGACACACTTTCTAACCTAATATTGACACACTTTCTGTCCTGATATTGACACACTTTCTAACCCACAGCACGAACAAAAGTAGACGTAGCACTGATGCGCTCTTTCGCTGGACCAAACTGGGTCAGGATAAGCCATACAAGAGCATAAAGGGGACAAGTTTTAGACAAAACCTCGTTAAATTTTGTGAGTGATGCGGTCACTTCAAATTGCTGTCCAGTTGCACGCACCAGTTGCACGCACCAGCTGCACGCATCAGCTGCACGCACCAGTTGCACGCACCAGCTGCACGCACCAGCTGCACGCACCAGCTGCACGCACCAGCTGCACGCATCAGTTACACGCACCAACTGCACGCACCAGCTGCACGCACCAGCTGCACGCATCAGTTACACGCACCAACTGCACGCACCAACTGCACGCACCAGCTGCACGCACCAGCTGCACGCACCAGCTGCACGCACCAGCTGCACGTGCCAGCTGCACGCATCAGTTACACGCACCAGCTGCACGTGTCAGCTGCACGCACCAGCTGCACGCATCAGTTACACGCACCAGCTGCACGTGCCAGCTGCACGCATCAGTTACACGCACCAGTTGCACGCACCAGCTGCAATAAATATAAAACATTCTAACCTATATCCATACATTGTTTTTGTTCCCTGAAAGCAAATAAGACTGAGATTATCTTTGAAATTATCTGAAATTATCTTTGATAATAGATACATTTAAAAAATAATATATGGATAAAAATAATGACAATAATAAAATAAATTAATTGAATATGAACATTAAAAAATATAACGATAGAAATTTTAAAATAAAGTAATTTTATGTAACTTAATATTTAAAATAATTATATTGTGGCGATGGTCGACTATGACACGCCCAAGATTGTTGAATTCTTCACTCACGTGTGCCGGGTTGAATAACTTCAGGTTATCTTCTGATGAGTTGATTTAGATGAACATTTCCTTCGTTGATTTATTTCAAAATATTTGTTGTACATAAAATATTTATGTGTACAGAATTTACTAAGTGGTTTGTTGAAACTTTTTGTGACTTGCAGGAACTGTTTTAGTTGATCACTGCCGTTTATTGCCTTCATAGAATCCCAATATTCGGTTTCCAAGTCAACAGTCTCAATTTATGTTATCATAATTGAACTCTTTGAAATAGAATTTAAATAAATATAGTAGAAAATCTAAATCAGTAATTTTGACCTCGTACCTGTAAAAAATTAAATTCACATGTCAACACACAGTTTAAGATTTATATGCGACTACATCTTCACAGATAAACGTCTTTTAATTTTAATCTTATAATAGAATAAGACCAATAATAATCTATAATCTTATGAAATAGAATATAGATTCCCGTTCGGCACCATAAATTGCTTAGGCTACGTGTTGAGTGTAACTATGTTTCGAATTATTTAAATATCTAATTACAATGAGGAATACGTGAAACATTTTCTCATTAGTGATAGATAATTGAAAGCCTGTTAAGCTTATTTTAGCAACAGTTTAGTCTGTCGAATATTCAGTAAACTCTACAGTTATTCACAATGCCAGGCGTATGAAACTGTCTTAAAATTCGCTGGTGTCTTTTGCAAACAAAATAATTCTTCAATTTGCGGGATTCGACTTATAAAAAAAAATCCCCGCAAAGTTCGGCCCCCGAACCCACTACACTCATTGCTACTCGTCTGAAAGTTGAGTGAACGTTTTTACTGCGTGCAAGATTTCGAATTATTCTAATTGTTTCTTGCAAAAAACATTGCGTCACAAATTACAGATAAAACAATAGCAAAAAAATTTTTCGCACTCAACTTTGTCACTGATCTATATTACCACTGAATATATTTTGCCACTGATCACACCTTTCCACTGCATGAACACATATTACCACTGAACATATATTACCACTGAACATATGTTGATGTATGAACAAGGAAGAAGCACTCACCTACACTTCCATCAATAGTTACTGATCCACTTTCTAATGAACTGCTTGGACTGCCATACGCGTGTGGAAGTAGAGGCAGTTATGTGACCAATCTTGCTTCATCCACAAAATTACATTAACAACGTTTCGCGCACCTATGAACAAATTAAAATTGACAGATTTTTGAGAAGCGGTAAATTAGAATAGATTTTAAAATTAAACCATCACAACTCAGAAACTTTCATTTAAAAAGACTTTTCAGACATCAGGCTAGACAATGACGGTCACTGAGAACCGACTCTGTCAGTTACTGAGAACCGCCAATATCAGCCACTGAGAACCGACAATGTCAGCCACTGAGAACCGACGATGTCAGCCACTGAGAACCGCCAATGTCAGCCACTGAGAACCGACGATGTCAGCCACTGAGAACCGACAATGTCTGCCACTGAGAACCGACAATATCAGCCACTGAGAACCGACAATGTCAGCCACTTAGAACCGACAATGTCAGCCACTGAGAACCGACGATGTCAGCCACTGAGAACCGTGCTCTTGTTTGGTAGGATACAGCTCTTGTTTGGTAGGATACAGCTCTTGTTTGGTAGGATACAGCTCTTGTTTTGTAGGATACAGCTCTTGTTTGGTAGGATACAGCTCTTGTTTGGCAAAACACAGCTCTTGTTTGGTAGGATACAGTCCTTGTTTGGTGAGATGCAATCTAATGTTTTAAGATACATTCCTGATATGGAGAGATTGAGGATGGGACACAATACATGTTGGATAGAGTTACAGCTCAAGAGACAACCCTAGTTTAGTGATGTAGGGAGTAAAGGTACAACTGTTGTCCTTTACGTTAATTTTTAATGTTTTGGCAATAACCTTTATTTTGCTTCTATTGAGGGTTAACGTAAAACACTTACAGCGATACGATTTATATATCCTTGCTTACTAAAGTTTTTCATTCAACTTTAACATTTTTGAAAAGAAGGTTGAGTCCTTTTTTTGTGGCATGAATGATCATGATCGCAACCCATGTTTGTCCAAACCATGTTTGAAAGGCTATAGAGGGTAGAGATCTAAACCTTGTTTGGAAGGATGAAGGATAAGATAGTAAGTATGTATGGTAGGATAAAGAGCAAATAAAAACATTTTGTTTGAAGGATTAAGATTAAAGATAGTAGCCATGTTTTATAGGCCAAGCGGTTACATGACAACCGATGTTTACGGCATACCAGTTTAACAACCCTCCTTTAAACTGTTATTATGGTTAAATTTCAACCTTTCACTATCAGCGTATATTGCAAGACTTCATACCCTCTCTGTCAAGGAAAATGATAAAATTTCAACCCCTTCCCCTCATATAAATCACTTCTTCAAATGAAGGGTCGACACAACCCTTTTACATTGAATTATGACAACCCAATATCTACATTTCATTCGTGTAAACATTATCATTAATATTAGAATATTTCTTACTACGCTACTAACCGTCATTTACTACAAAGCGGAACATTTGTAGGCTTCGCGGATCTAATTCGTTCTCTCCAATCCTTCATAAACTACCAAACTCTTGATTATTCCAGATACTCTTACCATCAGGCAAAAAACGTTGAAACATCGTTCAATTAACGTCGATTCAACGCAGCAAAGTTTAATTCAACGCTGATAATACGCCAAATGCCTGGTGGGTGTGTTAAACTTAATAGGGCTAGCAAGGAGTTGAGCATATTATCTTGCGCATGTTTCACTGCTGCAGGTCTTGTCACTTTAATATGCACCGAACAGATCATCTATATTCGTTGAGATGATGAATACACCATAACTGCATTATATACATATATTCAGTATTTCACTATTAAACTATAGTTGATAACTACTCTGTGTTTTAGCATTATGCCTTTAACAAAATAATATTTGGACTGCCAACCCTTCGATATATAGTAATTGAAAGATTATTTGATAAAACTGTGTGATTGTTTCACTGCACTGTTACTAGTTCTTTTATTAGTACTTTCAGTGACAAGTAGAGTATATTTGCCACTGTAAAATAAGAGACTCCAGTCACAGAAATTTGAAACACTTGTCCACACTGACTTGCCTTTTACTCTACTAATTGATTGTATTTGAGTTTCTAGATCTGAACTTCTTCTGAACTGAATTTTGTGAACTGACGATGGAGCTGGACTCCGAAACGTTTTCTCTTATAAAGATATGGTGAATTTTTGTGGTATTGTTTTTGCTTTCAAATTCCTAGTTAACTTGCGATTTAAGCAAACAAGTGATTTTAATACTTCTCCTATTTCATCATCAGTAAGAAATTTACGAGACTATGCTAAGGTAATTGAATCTGTAAAAGGCCAAAAAATAATTAATTTTAACGTAGAATAAATTTTAGCATGAAATTTCTGGTCAACATCTCTTCCCGAAATGGGGTCATAAATGACCCCGACGTCATACCGACGTCATAACTACAAAACTATCATTGTGATTCTCAAGACATTTTCTTCTAATGTTTTACACTTCATTTCAGAAAGAAAACCACAGTTTGATGAATTTTTAGCAGGTAGTTTATATATTATTGCAGAATTTCACATTCTGGGGTCATTTCTGACCCCATTTTGGGTCTCGAAGGGTAATGTAACTGCCTTCCTCGACGCCAGTCGACGGCCATAGATGGATGGATGTGGTGATATTATTCCGAAAGAACCAACCTCGAAGACAGTGATGCTTCCTGCTCTGTAATTTACCTGGGCTCCGTCTTCAAGTTTAAAGATATTGTATGTTGAATGCTATCAACTATCGTTATCGTATATCGTCAAGTTGAATGTTAGGCTGCAACTTGATCGTGAACTTCGGATAGAGAGTCCCGGCGTTTCCTCCAGAAGCACGGCGCTCCTTCGCCATGGTACCGTATTTTGACCTGATTTATGAATTAGTCGATTTTCAGATCTTCATATGTGACTATCCCTCATCTATGAACCGATGAACCGATTGTGCTGGTGGGCATACCCAAATTATTTTTATGTGATCATGTTTAACCTGGAATTTACCGCACCGTTACTAGCCAGATTTAGAGTAAGATTTTTCATTGTATTATTTTGTTCATATATCGTTTATTCACTAAATGACGCACGCGCATTTTAGTGAATGAACATTTAGTGCGCTTAGTACCGCAGCACATAATCATGCTGATGCTCATCCGTCAGCTGAGTCAGTTCACTATTGTATCACAATAGCAGCACATAATCACGCTGGTGCTCATCCTCAACTCACCTATGTGAAAAACAAGCAACGGAATAAAATTTCAACTACGGTACTGGAGTCCCTAATTCGGACCAAAAGCTATCTGCTCAACCGCAACAAGTGATCACACCCGAAATGTTAGAATAATGCGATATGCATGCATGTACGAAAATAAGCAAAATGAAGATGACCTGTTTCGGTGGCTTGCTCATGTTGAGCGAAGAAGAAGAAGAAAAAGTGCCACAATGACACTTATAAAAAAAGGAAAAAGTGTCAATGTATTCAAACACAGGAAAAGAAAAGTGTCAAAATGTTCCAAACAGAGGGGGAAAAATATAACGTGTTCAATTTGGCTAATTATCGTCAAGCCAGATAACTGCACAGTACATATGATAATTTTTTTTCTAACCAACGTTTCTGACGAATAGTTTCATTAAATTTGAAGGTATTAGTCTGTTTTTGAACGATAGAATTTCTGGTATATTTCTGGTATTTTGAGCTAGGCAATCTGGTATTCTCGCCAAGAAAAAACCTGGCAACACTGCTGTGCGGTTGCCGGCGGCTCCGCGGTGCGGTCCGCGCGTCAGTCAGCGCAGTGAGTCTGTACGGTTAGGTATAGTCTATTTGAAGTTTTAATGAAAAGTTTCTATTCACGAGTTATACCATAGAATTGCGATTAGGATTTGATCTCTACATTGCGCGACAATATTTTGGATAGAAATACTTTAAAAAGTTTATACTTCGAGTCGAGCTCAAAAAATATGTGTGTGTGTCATGTCTCGTGTACCTACTCTGTTCCGGAAGAGTTGCAAAATTTTTGCTAAGTATTGCGTCAGATGTTCTCAATAGTTTATTGGAACTGTCAACTGTGTTATTCATGTTAAAATAATTAGGTTGCGTGCATGGCGCTACAAGGCGTGTCCCGTATGGTGGTAGTTGTGTCGTCTAAGTTTGTGCTTTGTTTTTGTATTACAGAATCTATGTTATTTATTGGTCAAATTGTCAGTGATTTTATGAATGCTTATCAACTTGAGATTAAATTTCTTTGCGCTTAATGACTCTCATAAATGTTATAACAAGTTTGCAAATGGAGATCAGGGCTTGCAGCAATCGGTATTTGGAGTGGACATAAAAGAGGGTAGAGAAGAGCGCTTCGATTCTCAAGAAGTGACGCAACCGCCAGCGCGGCACCTCAGTCGTTAAGTCGCAACGCTTGGTACGAATAACGTACGCAGTGCGAACTACAGTGGTACGATCAGTGCCCCTCAAGCCGTCTTGTGGTGAGGTCGTGCTTTGCAGCTTTGGCCCTGCAGTAACCCAGTGATTTGAATGTTTGGCATATGTAGGTGATACCGTGATAAGTGAAGGAGTGTACAAGTTAATGCTCATTATGGAACGCTTGTTGAGAGGAAGTTTATTACTTTCGATTTTATGCCTTCATCAAGTTTTTTTGTTGCTTGTTTGCACTTAGCTGTACATGATTCAATATGCTTGACTTGCTAGTTTACGATATCTAGGTACTCTTGTTGGTTAATAGTAATAAATTTTCAATGACGTATTATTATTCTACATCGTTGTATATGCCTTTAGATATTGGAAAAATTACAAATACCGTTAGCCTCAAATTGATGCATGATAGGTCCCCACTCCCCTCCTGCCTCCTCCACACAAAGAGTAGCTCCCCTCCTCCTCCACGCTCCCCTCCTCCACAACACGTCGTCAGCGGCCGTCTACGGTTGCCAGAGGGGCTTCAGTTGCGTGAAATTTCTCACCTATAATGCATGTCTGACACAGTTGACTTACAAAATACCACTTACTCCAGAAAACTTATTTGTTGCGGACTATTTAGTGCTTTTCAGCGCAACTTTTATCTAAGGCAGGATTAATTGAATACGCGTGCATCAGGTTTCATTCTTTTTCTTCATAATCCCAGATGACACGGTTTCTGGAAAGAAACCAGTACAAATACAAAAAATTCAAACTAAAACAAACAAAAGGTCATTGAATATATAAACAATATTCGCAAATATTAAACATTACAGTAAATAACCAAGGCTTTCTAAACGGCAAAGAAATATTCAAACAAGAGAACTAAGCTCACCAAAATTCGTTCCTGAATAAAGTTTGGTCTGTACTGCGCAGCCGACAGGTGACTAATGAGCGAAAATGTTCAGCAAGACCACTGAATTAAACTACTATTCTAAAGCAAATGTTGCGTTCACAACATTATTCATTATTCATTAACATTGAAGCAACGCCAGTGTTGCTTCAATGCGGCAGCGCGAATCATAACTTTCGTTCAGCAAGAACTTACTCGCCACGTTCGAACTATTTCATTTACTGTCGTTGGATGATGCCTGAGCTAAAAATATCTTCAAAAGTCATAAAGCCCGGTCCACACGCTCAGTTTTCACAACGATTTGTCTGCGCAGTTTTCAACCAATCACAGCTTGAAAGCATCCCCATCAACCAATCACAGCTAGAAAGCAAAATAACATTACAATTTTATTAACCAATCACAGCTGGAAAGCTGAAAGGGGCTAAAATCACAATCTCATCAATCAATCACAGCTGGAATTCTTGAAAGAATGAAAGGGATAGGATATGTACATAATTGACTGAAAGTGTAAAGTTCCTGGCCTTTCAAAGCTTTCAGGTCCTGCTTTCCAATATGCTATGTGTACTGGTTAATTTAATATCCCTCTAGAATTCCACACTGTGTGGTATGGTTGCCAACAGGAATATTCCTGGATCCCTGTTTCCCACTAAAGCTCTTGATTGTCCACAACACTTTAGAGCAGTGGTTCCCAAAGTGGGCGATATTGCCCCCCTAGGGGCGATGGAAAGATTTTGGGGGGCGGTAAGGAAGAAGAGGGCGTTTGGGGGGCGATAGGGGGGCGACAATCTGAAGTCGAAGTTCGAAAGTTTGTTTGACGATTTGTACACAACACGTGCAGCACATGACTCCCAGCGATGGTTTGTCACACAGATCTGTTTTTTTTTAGCCTCTCCTGGGCTTACATCTCGGACAAATAAACGGCCGGACTCGCGGCCGGTCTCACAGCCAATTTCCAAATTCAATGATCAAGGAATATCTCTCAAACTAATTTACTTAACTCGATGAAACTTGGTACACGTATTCATTAGGACCTAACAATAAAGTCTGTCTCTNAAGGAACAGAAGGGAATAGAAGGGAACAGAAGGGAATAGAAATAGAAGGGAACAGAAGTGAATAGAAGGGAACAGAAGGGAATAGATGTGAACAGAAGGGAACAGAAAGGAATAGAAGGGAATAGGGAATAGAAGGGAACAGAAGGGAATAGAAGGGAACAGTAGGGAATAGAAGGGAATAGAAGGGAACAGAAGGGAATAGAAATAGAAGGGAACAGAAGGGAATAGAAATAGAAGGGAACAGAAGGGAATAGAAATAGAAGGGAACAGAAGGGAATAGAAGGGAAAAGAAGGAAACAGAAGGGAATAGAAGGGAAAAGAAGGAAACAGAAGGGAATAGAAGGGAACAGAAGGGAATAGAAATAGAAGGGAACAGAAGGGAATAGAAGGTAACAGAAGGGAACAGAAGGGAATAGAAGGGAACCAAAGTGAACAGAAGGGAATAGAAGCGAATAGAAGGAAATTATTAGTTAGAATTATTTTAGTTACTTATCGTTTGTTCAAGGAGATTTACGAATAAAATTTTGGTTCATTGATTTGTTTTACATAATAATCCACTTTTTGAGTGAACATTAATATTATAAAAAAGAAAGTTTACGTGCGGAATTTAGAGCTATATGTCTTTTATCAACACGGCGTAAAATACTGAGCTTGGTACACTGGTGTCCCAATACGCAGCAGTGGAATATCACTGTTGGTACACATATGGCCCAATACGCGGGGAACGTGTTAAGTGACAAATTACCCGGCGATACGGGCCGAATATAGGGAAGTGTGAAATCAAGACTGACGGTGAAATGGAAAAGTTAGTTAGTTAGTTTAGTGGCCAAATGTTTACTAGCGCTTCAGCTATTTAACTATCTCGCACCAAAAGTCAAGATGAACATCACCGTAGAGGTGGAAGGTCTCAACTCTCAATTAGTCATCACCCACAAGGGGTGGAAGGTCTCAATTGTCTAGCCCGCAGAAGCTGGCTCGAAGGAAGCAGCGTTAGCATCTCAAAGAGACGAAGTGACAAGGAGGGACAGGTGAGAAGCAACAGAAACTAAGACACTCGAACAAGAGGTCGCTTACACGGGACGTCGGCCGCCCGCACGAGAGAGACAGAGAAGGGAAATGTAAGGAATCCTACCTACATTATAACTTAACCCCACAACTGAGACCTACAGTAAGACACCGTGAGCTCAGCGGTGGGGCGCTCAGGAACAATCCCCCTAGGAACGCGAAATCTCATAGGACTTCTGACGAGCACAGACACGCGTCAGAAGTCCCTCCTGAGGGGGTGAAATGGAAAAAAAACTCGCAAACAAAGGTAAAATTAAAAAAAATTATAAGCTAAAAAAATCACCGTTTGCTAGTTAGGAATGTATATTCAAAATTTCGTTCAAATCTGTTCAATAGTTTGGAAGAAATTCTTTGATCACTGCGAATTTCGGCCTGTTTTGCAATATACGCGTAACTCACGAATGGAAGTGACATTTAAAAAAATTACAAGCTAAATAACACCGTTAGGTTCTGATGAATACATGTTCCAAGTTTCATAGAGCTGCGTTCATTAGTTTTGGAGATACTACTTGATAATTGAATTTGGAGATTGGTCGAGAGACCGGCCACGAGTCCGGCCGTAAATTCGCCCGAGACGTCCTAGGTTTCTAGTGCTGAAACAGTTGAAAAACATATCAGTTCACAAATGGGATTCTACTTGTGAAATACACATTTGTGTTTAACCTTTCTCTTTTAAAATTGCAGCGTACTAAATTTCAAGAAAGAGGCGTATGTCTGTGGGGGGCGCTAGAAATTCACTAGGGAGCCAAAGGGGGCGCCAGCCTGAAAAAGTTTGGGAACCACTGCTTTAGAGGAAGGGGTGGTGCTACCCAGGGACTCCGTGAACTTGACCCAACTCTCCTTTTTCTTCTTCAGGGCAATATGTTTTGCCATTGCAACACATCGTTTGTAGTGTATCAGGTTTGTGGGTGTTGGGTGCTTCCAGAGAATGTTCTTTGCTTTTTTCCTTTCTTCAACAGCAGCTCGGCATTCCTGGTCCCACCATGGGGTGATTCTACGGCATTGTCTTCTAGTGGATGTCCTTGGGATGCATTCGTTAGCAGTGCTGATGATTTTTTGAGTTATGTGCTTGTTGAGGGTTTCCACATCTAGGGGATTCATTGTTTTNGCAGGGGTTGGAACCTTTAATGCACGTCATCCTCGAGAGGATATTCGGGCTTAGACTGCGTATATCGATGATACGCTTCGTATCATCGATACATACATCAAGTCCTGTCTCTTATACACATCTAGATGTGTATAAGAGACAGGGTTCGCTGTATGGAGTTTAAATTGTTGGGAGCCATTTAAGTTTTCTTTTTTTTTGTGATCCTGGTTGATTTTATTTGTCTCTTCTGAGCAGATTGCAATTCTTCTACTTTGGATGAGGGTGCACTCTTAGGCAGTTTCAGTTTAGGGTACTCATCTTTTTTCTTGTGGTTCTCTGTGTGCAGGTCAGATGAGCCAGCCTTGCGTCTTTTGTTGATTTGCACATCTTTGATTGAGGAGTCCTGGATTATTTTTTCTAATTGTTTTGCCACTGAAATAGGATCCAGGGAGATTTTTTTTGTATCGGGAGGTAGTTGTTTAATTATTACTGTGCTGTTGTTTCCAGATGATTCTGCACTTGCATTTGTAGGAAAGGATTTGAGCTGCATAGGTTCTGCAGGTCTATAGGTTTTTTGTCTATTTGTAGCAGGTGAGCTGGTGAAGCTATCTGATTCTTGTTCGGATTCTGTTGCAATTGGTCGTTTGCGCCCACTGTATTTAAGGGAAGCTTTGGTAGAGCTGATGCGTGGTCCATCTGTTGTGTTGGCTTCAGGTGCCCTGGGTTGTGGTTGGTAGCAAGTAATGTCCTCGTCTGAGAGTGGGTGAGGGCCTGTTCCAAGCTGGAGAGGAGGGCCAGTTACGCCAGTAGAGCCTTGTGATGGTGTTTCCAGCATGATGTTCTCATTATCACTATTAAGCATGTCACTGACATCATCTGATGCAGACTCTGACATAGTGCCTGTACTTTATTTAAACACTGTTATCACACTATAAACAACAAACATGAAATCGAGGCTAGGATAGAATAAATATATAATACAATGACAGAGCAGATAATTAAAGTTGAACAAAGCAAGATAATTTAGGGTTATTGACAGGTGAAATGCTTATATAAAGTTAGTTTAACAATACAAGGAAATAGGAATCAATAATTCATGTTTAAAGCAAAACAAAGCTAAAGAAAAATATATACATATATTTTTTTTAATTGATGGCAAATACAAATATACAATGATTAATTTTATGAATAAAGCTGAGCAATACAAGAATTCTGACTGACTGGGCTAATAGCACAAAGAAAAGAATATAATAAATTTATAGAGGAAAAGGAATAATATTTAACATGTTACATTATTGTTACTGAATAGATTAATATTAATAAATAATGAATAAATTCAGGCCTATGCTGGCTCACAAACCTACTCCTGCCTACAGCCTCTTCTCGTGAAGAGAAGAGGAGGGGGGATGGGCGAGAAAGCCAGCCGGGTTCTTAGTGCCGGACGTACCCTTGGTTTATAATTTATATACTCGCGGTATATATAGAAGTACAGTCCAGGCCCTGTTTGTAATTAATTCTAAACGATTACTTGCAAGTTAGCTTTTACACAAATAACACAATCAAGGACGTAAGGCACTATAGATGTTTACTCGATGAACGCGGCTGACTCTCTCTCGAGTACCGACTGTCTAGTGGCGACTGCGGAGTGCGGACTGCTGAGTCTGCTCTGCTCCCTAAAGTTCTATAGAGAGATAAAAGAGCTGTCATCCTCCCCCTAAGCATTCTAATTCCATATAATTCGAAACTTATAGAGAACGACATAATTATTAGTTCGCAACAGCACTTAGCCACCGATTTTTATAAACTGTATATAATAAGTGAAAATGGTAGCTTTTCCCTATTTTTATATACCGTTCTGGGTTATGAGAACTCATTTACTGTAAAATCGTTATGAGGCACTCATATATAAGATAATTTGAGAGACTGTGATTTTTATGATTAATTGACGTAGAGTTTTATGGGATAGTCACTAATTCATTGGTTTGTGTACACAATACTAAAACACATACTTGCCTTCTCAACAAACTACCTGGGAAATGACTACACATGCGGCTGCCCATGTATGTAGAGTGTAGACGGTTTGTTGTCGTTCATCCCGCATTGTGAAACGACAGTATACAAATTTGAGTGCTTGATCAAAGTCATTGCCAATATTTTGTCCCTTGAAACTTGAGAAAAGGACATAGGCACAGACTGTTAGGAACACTGTTCTTCAACCGGTCGGACAAAAACGAGTTAGCGTGGGACAACCAGAAAATACCGTCTCACCCCTATATATCTTAATATCAATTTCAATAAACCATATTACATCCCACCATGCACACCGCAAAATGCGCTTTCATTATAACCAACATCAACATTGACCCAGCGTCATCATATATACTGCGTGTATATATATACGAGCGAAAGCTTTCAACAAGTCTAAAACTCGTTCAAAACAGCGCTGTTATGTGACGGGGACGAAAGTTCAGATATAAATTTTGATCCTAATTGAATTTCCATTTTTTAATTGATTATTGTTATAGGTATCTGTTAACCGCGTCAATATTTGACTTAATTATGCGGATTTTTTTTATTATATCCTTGATGATTGCATTGATTATTTGGCTTACCCTCAATTGTACATAGAAGTATTTTTATTTATTACTGCACCCATGCTTCACCTTTTCTCGATTCTAAAATAATCAGGCTAACTATTACATAAATTGTAATTCATACGCCAATAAACATAATTTTATATTAGAGCGCCGCAGACGGTTCCGGAGAAGTGTCGATTCAGTCATGTACGACAATGATCCTAAAAATCTGCCAACCACTAAACACGGGTACTAAACACAACTCAATGAAACTCTTTAGATATTTTCATAAGCACCTTTCGACAATATTTAGAGGGTACGAATTTATTTTCGATTTTGCCTACATGCGCGAGTTAGGTGGCAATGCGGGTGTGAATGTGACTGGAAAAATTGAAGGTGTGTCGTTAACTTGCTGTTCCCCCTGAGAGGTCTAATCGTTCCTGTCCTATCATATATATGTTATATGCCAGGCGAGGGATAATAAGCAACAATAATACCTTCGTAGCTGTTGTTTTTTGTCCTAACCAAGTAAGTATCTCTAAGAAGTTTCGCTCTGATGGCATTCTGTGACTAACACAAGACAAAGTTCCATTCGCTAACATAAATTTGGTCTAAGCAGAATAAAGCCGCGTACATGAGGTATCAATAATCAAAGTAATAATTTTCATTGTAATAAATTCAGATACACACATTATTTTTAATGGCTGATATGAATTTTAAGGTATCAATTATATGTGTGTCAGTTTAATATACAAAATTTTGAGCTTATAAACTGTCTACGGTTCGATGCCGTTTAATCGAGGCAATTACTTACGATAACTTGCGAGTCTAGTAACAATAATAAAATGCGTAAAAACATGCATGAAAAATCATGATAAATCACATTTTGTGAAACTTGACAGATTTTTACACCGCCCATTATTCTACGGTAGCTGCACAAAGTATATCTTTTAAACTAATACGAACAATGGAATCACTGTAAAAACAACTAGTTTTCTAAACAATGTAACAAAATTTAACAAAGTCACTTTAGGTCTTGATAACGAAGCTCTACTTTCAAATAATAGATTAACACAAACTTTTGAATTTATTGTATACTTCCGACACTGACAAGGGAAAGTGAATCTCGCGTCAGTTAGTAGAGTTGATGAACAGGACGACCTGATCTGCCAGTTCCACGCCGCGCTGCTCTTGTAGGAAATGACCTCCACCGTGAATCTTGTGCTTTAAAATAAACGGTAAGTTTGAAAAACTTAGGTTCACAAGGTTGACTAGATCCTACGGTTAATTGAAGTAATATATGAATGGAAACAATTATGTCTTACCATTCTGCCTCACCTTCGTATTCGAAACGTAAAAATCAAGTAATGTTGCTGTTGCCTTCTTCGAATTATTATTCAATTTACTACTTGTTTTTCCCTGATATGTTCAACCAACTAATCACATACATTTTTTTGAACTTTTTGAAACTGTTCAAATTGAACAAGAAGTTTTTACTTACGAAGCACCAGCTTACTCGAACACAGAGCGAGTCTCTTCGATAGATATAATCAACATTGATATAATCAACATTGAATTGATAGAATCAATTCACATCAACAATGACGATAAAGTACCTACTCGATCATTACTTACGAGTGCTTAACTAAATGTTAACTCGAAAAGTACTCTAGTTGAATTCCAATACTCTGAACTCCCTGGATGGATTGTATAAGCACCTTAAAAACGCCATATCTTTCTTATTTTATAATGCAAAGCTAAGCCCGAATATTCAACTTACATTTTTTGCATGGGGAAGCATGGACTGGAAAGACTTCACTTGTGAACCCGTGATAGGATCATTGTCACTGAACATGATCAGTGCCGGCGACTTCCATACGTTCTGTACAATTGAAGATAAGACAAATACAGCACTTTGCAATACAGAACTACGTAAATCTAACTTTTCAGCTAACAAATTAACATTCCATTTCAATTATTCTGAAAAAGATAACTGTAGCATTCAACAAAACCACGTTACATTGTAAAATATTTTGTGCATTTTAAAATTAATAAGAAATTATAACTCCGGACATATCTTCAACCCCATTTCAAAGTCCATTATCGGCCTTTAAGCAAGTTGACAATTCCCAACGAAAATCCAGTAGCAGTGCGTAAATCGCCACCTACTCGATATATTCATATGAAATTTGACTCCTTATCACAATATACAGTCGCACAATTCACTCAACCTTGAGGAAGTCTCGTGTGGTCTGCATATCGCCGCTGACGAGCGAGGAGCTTGCCAGGGGCACCAGTAGTGGCCAGCGAGCTGCACCTCCAAGGTGAGCTGACGAAGGGAACGGCGCCTCATACAGCGACAGCACCTGGAAATTATGAGATTATTTGTAGCCAGAATAACGGAAGGATTTGCCAGAATTTGGCTAGTTATTTTGACATCACTTTATAAATAACGATAAGCATATTATTGCACAGCAAAAATATAAAATTGAAAAAATCTAGTATCACAGATAATGTTTTGTACAGTAATATTAATAATTTGTAGTAATATTGGAATCTATCGTAAGTTTACATAATTAAACTTTTGTCCTAGTGTCAATCCCTAACTTTAGGTAGACATCGTCATTGGCTCAAGAGTTTAGAACATTTCCCGGCTTGCTTGTACATTTGTTACCGTGGACAGTGGCCATATCAGAATATCAGCAAACACGTTTTGAGTTTTCCGAAACACTTCGTCTAAAGAAAAATAATTACATGCTATATAAATAGTACAAAAGGTTCAAATTGTGCAGCTAGAACTTACCTCATCACTGATATTCTCAATGGCGAAGCGGAAGATTCTCTTGACCGGTAAATGGGTGCCAAAAAGCTGGGCAAACGCCCTCCACATCAGAAATGGAGTGAGTTTGCTGAGCGTGTTGATGGAGAAGTCACCACCCACAGGGAGGCCAGTATTCATGATGACGAGTCTGGAGAAGCGGTCTGGGCAATCCTTGACGACACTCAGTCCTGTCAAGCCGCCCCAGTCTTGACACACCAAAGTTAGGTTTTTGACCTTGGCAAAACAAGTACCCACACAAAATATTACGTTGTTGTAGTTCAGCAGATGTTGTTCTTTGAGAAAATTATTAAAAAGGTGCTACCAGATCTCTTCCACATTTGTACATAAGAATCGCCTTTCCGGACCCCTGACAACAAAATTTACCATCAAATCAACGGTGTAGCCATAGGCAGCCCACTGGGTTCAACTTTTGCTGAATTCTAAGTATGGGAACTGGAAAGCCGAGTATTGTCGGACGCCAAAATCAAACCTGAGCTGTACTGTTGATACGGCGACGACATTTTTGTAGTTGTTCGGGAAGATGATCACATGACAGAGCTAAGCGTGACTTTAGAACTCAATTTAGTCTTGAAGTTCTCTTACGAATATGGACTAAATCAGTCTTTGCACTTCCTCATTATACTCGTACACGTTAAGGATAATATGTTCGCCACTAAAGCTTACCGAAAACCTACAGACGTTGGAAAAGTACTGAACAAAGTAAGCGAATGTCCACAATGATACAAAACCAGCACTATCCGCGCCCTAATATATAGATGATCTAAAGCCTGCACATACGCTAGTGACTTAATTAAGAACTGAACTCCAGATATGTAAGCAAAGTCTAGTAAACAATGATTATGCGAATAAAACTATCGATTCGGAATTCCCAAATTATCGAGCACGTCAAAACCAAACGGACAATGAGCCAACATGCAACGGAAGTCGTACGACGATTTATTACCAAAACCAGCGTCAAGGTGCCTGAATCCTAACAAGTCATCTAGATCAGACGGTTTCTACCCTAGATTACTCAACGAATTAACAATCATCCAGGCCGGCCCTTTAACAGTATTCTATAAAAAATTTCATCGAAGGGTTTTGCCAGCCGATTGGAAAGAAGCCCAAGTGACACCCCTGTTCAAAAAAGGTGACAGAAGTAACCCCGGTAACTACCGTCCTGTCAGTCTCACAAGTGTTGTGTGTAAGGTGATGGAATCGGTTGTGAGGGATAGGATTATCGATCACTTGACTGTTAACCATCTTCTATTAGACTGTCAGCATGGCTTTATTGCTGGCAGATCATGCACCACTAATCTTCTGTCTAACTTGAATAATTGGACTCGCCAACTGGACGAAAGGGAGCCAGTGTAAACACCCCTGTTCAAAAAAGGTGACAGAAGTAACCCAGGTAACTACCGTCCTGTCAGTCTCACAAGTGTTGTGTGTAAGGTGATGGAATCATTTGTGAGGGATAGGATTATCGATCACTTGACTGTTAACCATCTTCTATTAGACTGTCAGCATAGCTGTATTGCTGGCAGATCATGCACCACTAATCTTCTGTCTAACTTAAATAATTGGACTCGCCTACTGGACGAAAGGGAGCCAGTGTATGCAGTGTACTTCGATTTTGCCAATGCATTTGATAGTGTTCCGCCAGATGACTAGAGGCTATAAGACAAACGAAAGAGTCCTCGAACCGATTGTGCTGAATAACATCAGAAACACAACATCCCTCAGAATCCATGCAAAAAGTCGGGAAAATTATAAGAAACCAATGTTTTTACAAATATTCATGCCGCAAAAGAGGTTGTAGACTTCTCCAGAATGCTAATTACATCCGTTCCGTTGACCAGTACGACTTAATTTGAGCCGCAGCCTATCATGCCACCTCCAGACCGGAGCACCGATCGAAGAACCACATGAGAGAGGCTCATAGTGAGACCCTCACTCGCGGGACGTTGGAGCCCTAGACCAGTATCGTCATGAGGTACCCCGACGCCACAAGACGGGCGATTTCTGAGGCCCTCATCATCAAGGATGAGTCTCCAAAATTAAATTTGAAAACTACCGGAATTGTCGGGACGTTGAAGCTGTTCTCGTAATTCAAGCTTTGCTTTCCCTTTGCTTGTACAAACGTCATTTCAAAATTTCGATTTCAAATGTTGCAAAACTCTTCCCCTACTTGATAATAAATGTAGTTGCATTAGAGACGTTATAAATTATAACAAAATGTAACTTGGAAACCTTATATATGAAATTTATTCTGTCAATTGATACATGCAATGTCTCCGACTTTACGCAAGTTTGCAAAATTTTAGATCGATTGGACATATAGGAGTGTGTTAAATATCTATCGATTATAAGATATGTAGCAGACAAAATTATTTTTTCAATTTTTTTAATATCAAAAAGTAAAAATTTTTAAATTTTCAAAATAATTTATTCTGTTAATTGATTCATGCATTGTCTCCAACTTTATGCAAGTGTGCAAATTTTCAGATTGATTGGTGTGTCAAATATCGTTTATAAGATTTGTAGCAGACAAAATTATTTTGAATTTTTTTAATATTGCAAAAAAAATTTCAATTTTTAAAATTATACGTTCTGTTAATTGATTCTTGTATTGTCTCCAACTTTACACAAGTGTGCAAAATTTCAGATCGATTGGACAGGTATAAGTTTCTTAAATATTGATTATAAGATTTGTAGCAAACAGACAAACAAACAACAAGTAGTGAAGTTAAAGCGAAGTGGTGTGTGTACAAATAAAATTTTTTTAAATTTTCAAAATTATTTATTCTGTCAATTGATTCATGCATTGTCTCCAATTTTACGCAAGTATGCCAAATTGAGGTAGAAGTGTGTTAATTAAATATCGATTATAAGATTTGTAGCAGACAAACAAACAAACAAGAAGTGAAGTTAAAGAGAAGTGTAATAATAAACGTTTAAAAATTACTTTTTAAGGACAACACTTCTAAAGAATCCAGTGTTTCCAATGTTACGGATGTAGAATGAATTTCTAATTTTATTTTCGAATATAAAAAATAATAAATTTTTCAATTTTTTTATAAAATTTTTTCAAAATTATTTATTCTGTCAATTGATTCATGCATTGCCTCCAACTTCACACAAGTGTGCAAATTTTCATATCAATTGGACAGGTAAAAGTGTGTCAAATATCAATTATAAAATTTGTAGCTGACAAAATTATTTTTTCAGTTTTTAATATTAAAAAAAAAAAGAATATTTTTTATTCATAAAATTATTTATTTTGTCATTCGATTCATGCATTGTCTCCAACTTTACGCAAGTGTACAAAATTTCAGCTCGATAGGATAAGTAGAAGTGTATTAAATTTCGATTACAAGATTTGTAGCAGACAGACAGACAAACAAGAAGTGAAGTTAAAGAGAAGTGTTGTAAAAACTGGCATTGAACGCGATCGTGTCCATTTGCAGATGTGAATCAATCAACATAAGCTTAATTGACGTATTTTCTGGTGAAAATTGAATTTTTCTCATGTTTTTACGTCGACTTAATCACATATTTTCAAATGAAAAAAGCAAACCTGTTGTTATTAATCCAGAAAATGATCGCCAGTTTCTGACACAAAAATATATACAGTTATGTGTTTCGTATAGCTACCGCAAATCGGTTAAATTTTCCAAGGCCAGGAGCCAATTATTTTGAAAGGTCTCACAAAAACACAACATCTGTCATCAATTAGTTCCGACTGAACAAGTTCGTAACATTTACAAAAGAAATGAAGTTTGCAGACGCCTTATAACAACGTTTAAACAGTTTGCCGTGTATATTTTTCGATGTCGCGGTGAAAAAAAAATTTAGTATCGATTCATCGAGTATATAGATTATTTGTTAATAAGATGAACTTTGAACTTCGTTTGTTAGTTAATAGATGAACTTCAAAAACTGTTTGTATTGCAATGATGCAACACATCAACGAACTTTGATGGCCTAGGATCCGCATTTGCCATTGTATACATCAACGCACGTTCATGTATCATTTCTAATAATTATATTATCTAAGGGGACGATAGAGCTACTATTGAGTACCGCACCGGGTCTTCTGTGATGGAAAAATGCAGCCTCAATCATGTTTGGTTGTGGCAGTTGGCTCGGCTTCTACTTAGAAATCCTGGTAAAGCTTAGACGCAGCACGCGTTTAAAGTTTCAGTTCGATAAATTTATTCGGGATCTTGAAGTAGCACCTCGAATGTAGCACTTTAAGAGGCTGCTCTTGTACCTAGAGCTCACGTCATCGGTTACGGTTCAATTATTGTTGATCCTCTTCTTCGGATTTGACAATTGGACGGTTATAAATAGCTGCGGCGAATAGATAATTAGCAGCATACCATAGTGGTGAAACTTTTATAGCGATAGCTACCCGTGGTACTCTCTCACATTCTTTAAACTATGACGTCACCTGAGTAAACGATGTTATGAGTTCGTATCCACTTGAAACCGTTGAAACCTATGCGATAGGTTTTGCATTCCTTAGGCAATTTGTAGGTCCTATTTTGGTCAAAATCGTATTAATGAAGTTTTTGTACTGATGATGGAACTGGACTCCGATAAGTTTTCACTGCAGACAAAATGAATTTTTTGGCGTTTTCTTTGATTTAAATGCTTAGTTCATATGACAAGTTGCAACGAATCCGACATTTCCTAATCTAAAGTAGAATTGACTTTGCATGTAAATTTAAAAACAACCCACACTTTATCTAACTATGATAATTTGGAATTTTGGAATTTATGCAGAATTTGTCACGAATTTTTATAAAACATTGAACGAGTATAAATGCATTGACCAAACCTTCATTACCGCATTTCTTCTAACAATAATTAATGCTCTGTGAGTCCGTCTGAGGAAAGTCTAATTCTCAGCTCGGATTTTTTTGTAGAAGGCCGTAGACTGATTTTCGGATAGATAAAACATAGAATAAATTTTCATCTAGATGCATTACTTAAATATTGATCGAAAAGAGGGCTAAATAGTTTCCACGTTGATTAAAATGATTGGATGTGCTACGTATACTGATTTTTTAAATGTGTTCTAAATTCACGTAAAGAAAAGAGCACTTTTTGCCCTCATGTGATCGATGGTGCCCTCATTTTGATGGTGACTCCGAATCTTAATTCCGCACCAAAGGATGGGCAACTCAGACGTCGTCCACCGCATTTAGATCGGGTCTCTATAAACAAAATTAGCGGAGCCTCACATACACGACATACATACGACATTCACCAGATGCAAACGATCCGTCACAAGCAGGCTATATCAATCATACAGGTCATTTTTTTGTCACAAGAAAACGATCACTTATTCGCCACATGCGACCGATCACTTGTTCGCCACATGCAACCGATCACTTATTCGCCACATGCACACGATTAATTATTCACCATCACATACGAATAATTATTCGCCATCCCATACGATTAATTATTCGCCACGGGCAAGCGATCATATATTCGCCACGTGTGAGCGATCATCTATTCGCCATATGCACACGATTAATTATTCGCCATACACATACGATCAATTATTCGCCACGTGCGAGTGATCGCACGTGGCGCCATATTATTTTATTATATTAGTTATTCGCCATATATATATATACGATCGACTATTCGCCTCCTGCAAACGATCAATTATATTCGCCGTAATCGATCAATTATTCGTCAACTATTCGCCCATCAATCAACTATTCGCCACATACAAACGTACACGGATAACTCGCATTGGAAATGCTATACTAATTTTTAAAATGTGTTCTAAATTGATGTAAAGAAAAGAGCACTTTTTGCCCTCATGATCGAGATGGTGCCCTCATTTCGATGGTGACTCCGAATCTTAATTCCACACCAAAGGATGGGCAACTCAGACGTCGTCGCATTTAGATTGGGTCTCTATAAACAAAATTAGCGGAGCCTCACATACACGACATACATACGACATTCACCAGATGCAAATGATCCGTCACATGCAGGCTATATCAATCATACTGGTAATTTTTTCGTCGCAAGAAAACGATCACTTATTGAGGAGTTCATGAACTCCATATTGAGGAGTTCATGAACTCCTCTCATGTGATCATTCCTATTCGCCACATGCACACGATTAATTATTCGCCATACACATACGATCAGTTATTCGCCACGTGCGAGTGATCACTTATTCGCCACGTGCACATGATTAGTTATTCGCCATATATATACGATCGACTATTCGCCTCCTGCAAACGATCAATTATTCGCTGTAATCGATCAATTATTCGTCAACTATTCGCCAATCAATCAACTATTCGCCACATACAAACGTACACGTATAACTCGCATTGGAAGTGCTATACTAATTTCTAAAATGTGTTCTAAATTGATGTAAAGAAAAGAGCACTTTTTGGCCCTCATGATCGAGATGGTGCCCTCATTTCGATGGTGACTCCGAATCTTAATTCCACACCAAAGGATGGGCAACTCAGACGTCGTCCACCTCATTTAGATTGGGTCTCTATAAACAAAATTAGCGGAGCCTCACATACACGACATACATACGACATTCACCAGATGAAAACGATCCGTCACAGTCAGGCTATATCAATCATACAGGTAATTTTTTCGTCGCAAGAAAACGATCACTTATTGAGGAGTTCATGAACTCCATATT